>NW_025335349.1:3063775-3114453 GCF_004798865.1 Varanus komodoensis | reverse complement strand
TGCTCCGCCCCCAGAAGCGAAAGGTGTTATAAAGAAGCAAGGGGATGATGGATGTTAGAGAGAGCTCAACATTTCACTCTGGGTGAACTCAGGGGCATATAACAATAACGTCTTCTGGAAAGGGTGTTCTGGAGTAGTGTGTTAATCAGGAGGAGAACCACAGCTCACAACACTACATACCAGCCTGTTTCAGAGGTTGTCTGTTGTGCAGGGCTCCTGATAGCAGGAGGGACCTATGCACAGCTCTTCCTCTTATTCTTGTTATTTGTTTTTCAGCGCCAGGCGAAGACCTTTTTATTCAAGCGGCATTTTAACTGTTAATATTATTGGATTTTATCTGGCCAGGGCGGCTTATTTTATACTGCATTTTTGTATTTTTAATTTAATGTTTATATTTTTGATTTATATTATAATTATTTTAACTTAGTGTTGTAAGCCACCCCGAGGCTTCGGCGAATGGGGTGGCATAACAATGTTTTAATAAATAAATAAATAAATAAAAATAAATTCTGTGTGCCTCCCATTTCCTTACCAGGTTCCTGGCTTGTCGTTCGACATGTACTTACAGTCTAATCTAGATGGTCGGGTAGGCCGGCCCACCCTCAGGCACGGTGGTGCAACCACCTCAGGCAGCAGATGCTGGTGAGCAGCAGTGGCGGAGCCTCGCCAGTCATTCTGAGTCTCTGGGCAAAGGGAAGTGTGGTGGAGGGCGCGGCCACGTGGCCAGGGTGCAGCTGCCAGTGCAGCCGTCTCCTGTATGTGCAATGTGGGGGACAGCATCTCATCCTTTCCCTCAGGCAGCTGAGGCTGATCCATAGATTGCCTCTGCAGGGAGCCACCCATTGCAGAGCCATGTCCTTTCCCTCCCCAGTGCTGATTCCATAACATACTTGCCTAGTCTAGTGCAGCAAACATAGCGTAGCTCTAACACCGCGGACTCCCTTTCCATCATGGCCGTTCACTCAGCTTGGAAATTACCACACGCCACATATTGAACTTGGATCTGCTGCCCAAGCAACGCACACGTTCACCACATGCTTTGGCTATGAGGTCTTCATTCCTATCCCAGACTGATCTATATTATGCTCAGGCTGTGGCATGGAGGGCTGTCCAACCAAACATGGCACATCTTTGAAGAGAAAGGTAATTTTTAAAAATCAGATCCCATCCACGTGTGAAACAGCACGACCAGATACTTGGCTTTCATTCTCACCATCCTTTCTTCCAGTCACCTGCTGGAAAGCAAGGAATCCAGGAAGAGGAAGATTTTTGAGCCTGAGGGCCACATCTGCCCATGGATCACTCAGCATTGGACCACATTTGTATGGCAGGTGGGAGCAAGTGCTGCTGGGAATTTAAGCAGATGCTGGTGCAGGCAGGCAGGAGGAGAAGCACACGCGACTCCACCAGCTGAGCAGCAATGTGTCTATAGAGAATAGCAGGGAGGAATGGAAGGGCCTGGCAGAAGTCTGGCATGCCTGATGGGGGGTCCCCATGGGCCATATCTGGCCAGAGGCCCTCATTCCTGATCCACAGCAATCTATCGCCTGAGGGGCTACAGTAGGATGTCTGCAGGTTTGCCCAGTGGCTGTAGGAAAGTGAAAAAGCTGACATGGTAGGAAATGAAGTAAAAGATCATGGCAGAAGGCCGATAGGTAAGGGGCAGAATGGCTGAGCTATGTGGCAGCTATGGGAGGGGAAGAAATGGTGTGGAATATGTTAGAGTTACTAGAAGGAAACAGTGGCCATGTACCTTATCACTCACAGCCACCAGCAGGTTTTTGCATGCACCTCTCGAGTTTAGGGTTGCTAGTTTCTTAATGACACCTGACTTTGGTTTTTTATCCCTTGGCAGAAGATCCCTAAATTAGAGAGCATTTGTTTGAAGCACAGAGCCAGTGAAACTTATGAAGCCTTTCTGCCCAATTCAGGCCACAGGGCAACCTCAGCAGAGATCAGGTGCGCTACGGAAAGCGTCTGTCGATTCATCAGCTGATTGAAGCACACAAGCCAGGCCACATGTCAGGGGGTGGGGGTGGGGGAAATGTACTCCCCCATTTCAATGCAATCCTGTGTGTGTCTGCTTCAGAATAAGCCCCATAGAATTCAGTGGGTCTTATTCCCAAGTCTGGGGTGAGGCAGACCTAGGGCATGAATAATATTGACATTTCTTCAAGAAAACGGTACAGGGCTTCATTGCCAGATTTACACTGTGAAATAAAAGAGAAGTATTTCTGTTGCTGGAATAAGCAACAGCCGTTGGTTAAAGCTCACTCTGTGGAGGGGAAAATAATTTATTGAAAAGCCACTAAATGGTCAGTTTACATAGAGAACTGGGCAACTGGGTTTTATTTCACCTTTGCCTACATACTATTGCCTACTTTCGTTGCCAGAAAAAAGATGGCTAAGGAAAGATATGGTTTAACGCATGCAGTTGTTTTCTGTCTCAAATATAGTGTGACAAACCTTATTCTGCAGGGCAGATGACATATATGGGCTGTTTAAATTCCCTATGCATATTGTTTGACATGCCGAACCTCCATTTTGTATCTATTCCAAATTTACGTATTATTGTTCAACAGAAAACTGAAGGCAGGAAGTGCTTTTGTTTTCTTTTTTAAATTTAGGGAGCTTACGTAATACAAATGATAAGGAAAAAGTGAGCCTGCCGCACAATTTTGCAGCGGATTGTCCCAGGCAACCATCTCCTCCAAGCTGGACACTTTCCTCGCCCAAGATTCCCAGTTCTGTTTTTCTTTTTAAAATACCAGTCCAGATTCCAGGGCTCAGAATGCACAGTCCTCAGTGGGCGCTAAGTCTGTGTTCAAGCTCCCAACACATTAGGTTTTCTTTTTTGGAGACTTTCTCTTTGCACTTTTGCAATCTTCAGGTTCCCCGGAACATGCTGGCAAGAGTGTGCCGGCTGCAGTCCTGTCCACATTCCCCACCTAAATCTGTTATTTGAAGAAGAGATCTACATTTGCTCAAACGAAGTAGGGGGGAATGCAGCCAGTCCCATTAGCACTCGAAGAAGGTATCCTCTTTCCGCCACTAGATAGAGCTAGGGGACTTTATGCATCGCGGCCGAACTTTCCTGACACACTTTGCCTCTTTTAGCACACACACCGCTTGTTTTAACCTGCTGTCCCCTTATTGTACTAACATGCAGGGGTCACAAGGGGATTCCCTGTATTGAGAAATTATGTTGAAACCTCATTTACCCTGGGTCTCATTTTATGTTAATGCGATAAAAGATATTTCATTACCTAATGAATTATTTGTATCAAGGAGGAAATATGATCAGAGACTTTTCCATTATTCATAATCTTCCTAAGTAAATCTTATTGTACAAGTAATATCTTCTCTATTCGTATTTCCATTTAAAAGAAAATAATCATGTTTCATTCTTCAGAAAGAGATAATTAGTTGCAATTATTATTACTATTATTAATTTCATTTCTACTGCCCAATAACCAAAGCCTTCTGGGCAGTTCATAAGAATACAATAAAAATACAGTATAATAAAACATCATAAACACAATTAAAAAAACAAATTTAACACATTTTTAAAAACTGCCATAGCTTTCGCAAAACAAGTCACAGGGCCTGTTAAGCAGCTGACAATGCCCTGTCATAGAGGATGGTCAGAACCTGGGGCTGAAAAAAACATCAGAGTTGGTGCCAGGTGGGACTCAGGTGGGGAAATCGTTCCATAACTGGGGAACCTCCAATCTGTGTTGCCACCAACCAAATTTCCCTTGGGGTTGGTAATCAGAGACAGGTTTCAATTCTTGATGGAAGCGTATGGGTAGTTTGTGGTTGGGAGGGGCATTGGGGCCAGACCCATGTAGAGCTTTATAGGTTGAACCCAACACCTTGAATTGGGCTTGGGGGATCTAGTCAGCCAATGCAAGCAGGCCAGAATTGATGTTATATGTTCAGATCTTCTGGTCCCTGTTACCAATCTGGCTGAATATTTTGCATAAGTGTCAGCTTCTGAACAGTTTTCAGGGGCAGCCCCACATAGAGTCCATTGCATAATCTAGTGAAAAAATGATCAGAGCATAGATTATGGAAATCAGGTCATTCCTGTCTAGATAGGGGCATAACTGGACTTTCAACCAAAGCTGGTAGAAGGAGCTCTGTGCCACTGAGCCCAGGTGACAGAGGAGATTCCAGCTATAAATCTGCTCCTTCACAGGGAGTATTATCCCATCCAACAGGTTGAATTCCCTCCACCTGGTCAGGAGATCCACCCATAACAGGATCTCAGTTCTATCTAGATTGAACTTCAGTTTGCTAGCCCTCATCCAGTCAGACACTCATTTAGCTCGTCCACAGCCTCACCTGTTGAAGAGGAAAGGGGAAATAGATCATCAGTATGCTGATGACAACAATAATAGTAATTATCTTTTCAAGTCTTTTTGATTCTCCAGCACTTATTTTTTAAAAAAAGCAGATACAGTTGAACTGCAGGAGGAAGATATATGCTTTGCATATTTTTTCTTAAATGCTTTAATTTACATTAAAAAAATTATATCTACGATGAAAGAAAGAACAATCCACACAACATAAATATCATGAAGGGACTACCAGGCTGATCACAGCAGTGCATAACAGCTGTGTCGGCTGTGCTATTGCCTGGCCATTTTGGATTATGGTGAACCAGTTGTCTGAATGCACCAAGATGCTCAGGAATGCCTTGTTTTGTACATCACTGCAAGCATCACTTTTCAAGAACACCCTGTGGCATTCTAAATGCTGTCTCTTATTCACAGAGTTGGAGTTTGCAAATCCTGGGAAAAAGCCACGCTGGCTATGTGAAATATGGATTAAAAAGTAAGGATTATTTTCTATGCTTTCCAATGCATTCAAATTGTGAGGAACACCAAGAATAAATTGCATTTCAGCCACCTGTAGCTTCCCACTCCCAATTTGGCACAATGTCTAGTTCTCTCTTACGCACTCTTATGTGAGCAGAAATTTCCTGTGTGCCTCTTCTTCCTGCAGCTTAAGGATGTGCCAAATCAAGTCAGGACAGGATTTATTTTACAGCTGGAACAATTAATTAATTAATTAAGTCAATAAATCTAAAATAATCAAAGACATGAATTGACTAACCCACAAAGAACATTCCTGTTCATCACTTTTGCAGTTTCACAAACAACAATCCACACAAGCTTTCCTGATCTGGACAACTTAGAGTGCAAGCAATGTCAGATTGTCATTTAGAGGCTCACCCAGAATCTTATCACGAAGTGGACTCATGGCCCAAACTTCCACAGCCTCCAGATGTTGTGGACTTCAGGTCCCATCTGCACAAGCCACCATGGCCTGTGGTCAGAGGTTCTGGGAGCTGGAGACTGAAAGATCTGGAGGACACTATGCAGGTAAACTATATGAGAAATCTTCAACCACTCTGGGCTACAAGAGCACATCCTTTCAGAATAAAGGACATTATTAAAGCTTTTCCATTCTACTTATCAGTTTAGGGAAATCAGTATATTGGCCAGGGGCTAGAATCACAATGAAATAAATGCTTGTAAGAATTACATTCCATTTTTTTTTTTAAACTGGGAGCCTTCTTCCAAGAAAAACCGCAACAAAACAAAGGGAAACCCAGACACCTGATCTACTGCTAGATTCTGTTAAAGCAACTGAGGGAAAAACAGAGGTCTAGTGTTAAGCAGAGACTTTGTACCTAAGTGACCTTGCTGTGAAGGGAACCACATTAAAAACCAGGATCTTCTGAATCAGTTAGAATGGGCTTGATCAAGAATTATTGTAGGCAGGGCTATGAAAGCCAATAGTTTAAGCCTCATTTTGGGAGCCTAGAACCCTCTTCAGGTGTTTAATATTGTGCAGCAGGAGAGGCCTAGGTGGGTAGAGGGGGTTCCCCTCTTCAAATATGCCCCTCAACTTGTGGTCAGTGGGACTAATGAGGACGTGATGGTGGTGGGGGTGGGCAGCGACCCCTCTCCCTTTCCATGTGGTTGACAATGCATGGATTGAACACTTGAACAGGGGTGATAATTGTCTATAAACTGCTATTTCAGTTAATAATTCAGATAAAGCATCTATAACAGACATGGCTACAATAACAAACAAAATTCATGGAAGGGAAGGAACTTCATAGGCCCTCTCTACAGCAAGAATTGAGACCCATTTCTTAGATACTAGAATGTGGCCATGTAAGGATGGACAAATTGTTATTATGAATTGGTGTGATTCCTTTACATAATGCAACAATTTCTGATGGGACAGTAGGAAGGGGTCTCTAGTTGAAGATTTTAGTATTGAACAATGAATGTCTTTAGATTGCTTCTTTAAATTTAGGTATGCATTGTATTTTAAATTTAAAATAAAAGGATTGCCATTATGATTGACTTGGAATGTCTATCCCTTTCCAATCAAAATGAAGATGGAGGAGTATTGACTATATGACAGGAATCTATAGAGTTTATTTCAAACTGTTACATGCCTCAAGCCTGAACATCAGGTTGCTAAGGCAGGGCTATATATGGGCTTAAAAACTCTTGGAATGGCATCAGTCAGCATTCTTCTTATTTCTTGAGAAAACATACCATTCCATTAAAGTTGGTGATGACAATCTTGAGCCAATTTTATTTTTTTTCCCTACGCCTTCCAATTTTTCTTGGCAGAAAAGATATTTGATCTAGTGCTCTCTCTCTCTCTCTCTCTCTCTCTCTCTCTCTCTCTCTCTCTCTCTCTCTCTGTGTGTGTGTGTGTGTGTGAAAGAGAGAGAGAGAGAGAATGAGAGAGAAATACAGTGGTAGAACCCAACTTCTTTAATATCTAATGGGCAATCTCCCATTTGATCAGGTGAGAAATATTCACGCGCTTGGTCCTTTCAATGCATGGCTACAATATTTATATATGCCATGTAAGATGGAACTTCAGGAAAGTGGCTTGCAAACAATGCTGAAAGTTTCTGCTGGGACTTCTTAACACATATATTTTTATTATTATTATTATTATTATTATTATTATTATTATTATTATTATAACATTTCTATGCCGCCCCTTGCCGAAACCTCGGGGCGGCTTACAACATGATAAAATACATTGAAATACAATAGTACATAATAAATTACCATTAAATATAACAATACAAAAAATACATTGATTTACAAATACAAAATTAAAATTATCAGTATAAAATAAAAAATATAGGAGGAGAAAGAGAAGGAAGAAGAAGTTGCCCTGGCCAGATCATATGTTTTAACAATTGAAATTATGTTTAAATAAAAAGGTCTTTACCTGGCGCTGAAAAACCAGTAACGACGGTGCCAGGCGGACCTCTTTGGGGAGTGAATTCCATAGGTTGGGCGCCACCGCAGAGAAAGCCCTCCTCCGGGTACTTACTCTCCTAATTTCTTTCATGGAGGGTTCCCGGAGAAGGGACTCTCCCGCAGATCTCAAAGGGCGGTTGGGATATATTTATCGACTGGAGCTTCCTGATAATGCCTGTGTCCTACAAGTTGGCAGGGAATTTGTACAAGGAAAATTAAAGGAGTTTTAAGTAGCTCAGAAGAAGGAGGAAACCAATTGTGGCTGCAGAAAATGAGGTAGGTGCAATGCAAAGAAGGCCTGAAGAGTTTTCAGGCCTTCACTTTCTTACACCTTTCTGTGACTTTCTTACACCTTGGCAAAATCTATCAAGAACTGAACTAATTTCCCAGCATATCTTTGAATCCTAGGCTCATTCGGTCTTCCAGCCATATCAGAATGTGAGGAGCTGATACCTTCCAGACTCAAAGGACTAGTCTTCCTCAACTGACCATAGAAACCTATATACTGACTTGAAGCAGGGGTGTTTCTCAGACACAGACGAGGTGCCCATGGCTCTTGGCCCCATGACGCATCATCAGCAAGGGAGCTCAGTTAGAAGATCAGTGTACAGAGAAGAGGCCCAAAGGCGGGAGGGTGGGGGGTGGGGTCATCCTTCATAAGGAGTGATGCTCATAAGGAGAGGACCTAAAGATGAATACTAGAACAGCTTGGGACCAGGATACCTGAAGGAGCGCTTCTTCCCTTACATGCACTCACGCCCCTTAAGATCTGCGGGAGAGGCTTTGCTCCAGGAGCCCTCTATAAAGGAGATAAAAAGAACAACTACCCAGAGCAGGGCCTTCTCTGCGGTGGCGCCCAGATTATGGAATGTGCTTTCTGGAGAGGTGCGCCTGGCACTGAGTCTTTATTCTTTTCAGCGCCAGGTTAAAACCTTTTTATTTAATTGCTATTTTAAAAAAATAATATTTTATTGTTAACATTTGCTTTTTTGTTTTTGTTTTTATATAATATTTTATGGGATTTGTTGTTGTTTTATTGTTTTTAATTGTACGTGTTGTAAGCTGCCCCGAGATGCCGAGGCATGTGGTGATGGCATATAAAAGTTTTAAATAAATAAATAAACAAATAAATCTCTGACCATGCACAAACCACTCTGTGCATGCTCAGAGATTCATTCTGGGTGTTTTGGGGCAATAAAGAATATTTTGTAAGAAAAGGTCTCTGGCTTTTGAATGCATGAAGGAGGAACCTCAGCTCTTAAACCCAAAAAGGACAAAGGAGAGATTTCCCCATAGTTGTATATTTTCCTTAAGCATTATTCCTTTATTACATTGACATTTCTTAAAAACAGCAGGAGCATCCATCTTCTATATTTATACAGGCCCTTCTGACTACATCCATGCTTTCATGTACCTTGGGGAATCTTCTCCTTTGAGTCAGTTGTTAAGTTAAGCCCAAGAGAAATAGGCAAGCCCAGTGTAATGCATCAGTTAGACTGATGGCTGGGTGTCTGAGGCCTCTAGGCAAAGCTTAAATAAGCAATTAAGCCTTAAATATGGAATTTAGTGGCAGTCCAGATGATGTCACCCTCATCTGTAACTTTCCCATGGTTCCTTATCACTTCTTATGTCTTCTCTTACCAGAAAAGAACCCAGTAGGGAAAAAAGGTGGAAAAGATGCACAGTGTCTTGTGGCTTGCAGAACCAGGAGGTTTCCATCCGGAAGTACCCCAGGGCTTGGGAGATGAAGGTGCAAATTTCCACCCAGCCATAAAGCTCAGTGGGAGAGTTGGGGCACTGACTCTCTCACAGCCCAACCTGCTTCATAAGGACAAACGGGCCAGTCCCTGAGCTACTCGGATATAAATGTAACAACAAAACAAACAGATCGATAAGTACATTCCCCTTGAAATAGTGCAGGACGTTCATGACCAGAACATGCCTGTTTCCTTTCCCTCACTTTCCCGAGTTTTCATTATTTCAAGGCTCGTCCCGTTCCATCCATTCCAGCGATCCAAGGCCACTGCCACACCTAATAAAACAGGATGATTGAACACTGGCATGACAGCTGTAACTTTGAATTTCCTTGCTTTTACTGTCAGAAGTTATAACCTTTAAAAATTCTTACAGAAGCTGTCATTCCACACACCCAAATCCTACTTTTACTAAAATGATCAATTGAATTCAATTTAGTTTTATGGAGCCCCATTCATACAAGCATCTTAAAGTGCTTTACAGGAGGAGATAAAATAATGAGATAAAGCATCTCAGAAGGGAAGACAGATGCTCTCAGACCTAGGAGCAAGACCGAACACCATATTGTAAAGCAGAGGAAATGCCAGGGAAAGAAATGCTCTTGGGATGTGAAATAAATTTCTCATGTAAATCACTGCAACTTGTATTTAGGAGCAGGCATCAGGAAAACTTATGTGACTCTGCCTTGAACTTTATGGACCTTCCACCTTAAAGTCCTTCCACTGCCTTGCACCTTAATGACATCTTAAGGATGCTTGCAATGCAATCGCACATGAATCAGCTCAGAAGTAAGTCCTGTTTTGCTTACTGAATAGTCATTGCCGCTGAATAGAATTGCGCTTTTAGGCTGCAGTCCTAGACACATTAGAAAGTGTGTCCCATTGTATGCAATGAGGTTTACTTCCAGGTAAACATGTGGAGCATTTCATTGCTGACCACCCTGAAGTAAAGGACTGAAGGAAACGAACCTCTGGCTACAGATGGTTCTAGAATATTTACTGCTTGCTAGTCATGATAAATGCATAAACTAAGCCGAAGAAGGCTTGCAGATGAGATTTTAAAATAGACCACAGTACAAAAAGATGATTTATAGAGATAGATAAAATCTTATGGCATTTATTTCCAAGGCTTTTTACAGGACTAAAAGGACTCCCCTAGGGACAGCAGAATATACCCAGAGAAAGGAAAAAAGCACAAGGGAACCTGTGTGGTGCAGTGGTTAACAGCAAAGGACTGGGACTCAGACGATCCGGGTTCTCGTCCCCGCTCCGCCATGGAGCCAACTGGGGGACTTTGGGCCAGTCACAGACTCTCAGCTCAATCCAACAGGGTGGTGGTGGTGGTTACTGTGGGGCTAAGACTGAATGCAGCAGGAGGTGAATTATTTAAGCTGCTTTTTTGTGAGAAAAATGGTGGGATATAAATCTAATAAATAAATACATAAATCCAAAGATTATCCACACAGGACAAATAACAAGCTCTCTCTCTCTCTCTCTCTCTCTCTCTCTCTCTCTCTCTCTCTCTCTCTCTCTCTGTGTGTGTGTGTGTGTGTGTGTGTGTGTTGCACTGATGAGTATTTTATTTGGTGCATTCACCTTCGGGGTGTCACGACCAATTAAGGTATCACAGCACATGCACCCATCACAAGAACATAGTTCAAATTGTGCTCCTGAAACATGTCAGCTTTAATCTTTGCAGTCCCATTTTATCCTGAAGTAAAACACCTCCTAAAACAAGGGCATATTTTGGATCAGCTGGTTCAGGATGAAGGAATCAGTGGTTTTGTCCCACTCCTTGCTAACATTCAGTCCACTGTTGAGGCAGACATCCTGATCCTGCCAGTGCAACACATCAGCAGCTGCCAGGCTGGGCGTGGTCCTTCCCAGCACATTGATGCAAAACCTGTGCAGGTTGAGCTCAACAAAGTCCCCCCACCCCTTCATTTGGAACGGTTAGGAGCACTTGCAAACAATGCACCAAGGCAGGCTGTGGAATGGGGTCTCCATCTGGGCCTCTCCTATCCCCGCCCGGGGCCATGTGTCCACCGCTCTGGCATTTGCTTGTCCACCATAGGTGGCTTCTGCTCTCCTGAACTGAGAAGAAGCACACAGAAAACAAATGAACAGGCACCGAAACTGATTAGAGGACATTTTGATAAAGCTCA
This sequence comes from Varanus komodoensis, assembly GCF_004798865.1. NCBI lineage: Eukaryota > Metazoa > Chordata > Lepidosauria > Squamata > Varanidae > Varanus > Varanus komodoensis. Next base: position 3,103,221 of record NW_025335349.1, on the reverse strand, counting down.
AAACTCTGAAAACCTCATCCAAGTCCACCTCTGAGTCTCCAAATAAGCAACTTCTTTGCAAACGTGTTGTGAATGCAACAGCTCCCATTACCCCAGTTACTTGAGTACAGCTTCTGTCTTGTGGCACTAATGGGTAAGGCTGTTAGTCCCAGCTGTCCCTTCGCATGGCTCACGGTGCAGGGCTGAGGCTTTATAAAAGCATTCAAGTATGAATAAGGACTAAACTCCGGGCAGTCTTCTTTTTTGAAAGGTTTGGCCTTTGGGTTTCTCTAGGTTCTGATGAAATGAGACAGTTTAGTTGCAACATGTCCTCTTGTATAGATACAGGAAGACATAGCTTAATGCAAAGTGACAAATCGGTATTTTTCTTTCTCCACCAATATTTTATTTGTATTATTACTACATTTATTTTAGGTGGTGGCAGTGCTAATTTTCCTCCTATTGCTTCTAGAGTTTGCACAGCAGCCCCAGTCCAGATTTCTCAGTGAGAGCAAGATGCTCTGCAAGCTTAAACAAAATGACAGAGCCTCCCATCTGTAGACTGCCAATTTGTTATGATTGTGTTATCAACTGAAGAGCCAAACCATTTGTGGTTTTTCTTTAAATATACCTCATTATATTGATAACCATGCAATCCGAGTATATGCAAAAAGCTTTGAGTTGTTCAGTCATTTCAGGCTGCATTCAGACATAACACTAAGCTATGTAAGGCCATACCATGGTTTTGCATTATGCCAGGACCTAAGCCAGTGTGTAGACCATGGTCTGCAAAGACCCACCAAAGCAGGACAGCAAATCACAGTTTATGGTAAGTGGAGACATGATAGAGGCGTTTAGAATAATGCAGGGTGTGGAGAAAACTTGAGGGAGACATTTCTCCCTTTTCCATAACACTTAAACCTGGAGTCATCCCATGAAGCTGAATGGTGGGAAATTTAAGTCAGATTTAAGTCAGTGCCTCTTCACACAGCGCATGGTTAAATTATGGAATTTGCTGCCATGGGAAGTTGTGATGACAGGCAGATTCATGAGGGAGGAGGCTCTCAGTGGCTGCTGGCCCTGCTGGCTGAGTGCTGCCTCCTTCACCAGGGAGGCCTGCCTGCCTCCTCAGTTGCTGAGGAGCTGGGGCAGGAGCTGGCCATGCACCCATCCTGGCTGAGGGATCCTGTGGGCAGCTGGTTTTCCACCCTGTGTATAGAGTGCCGAACTGGTTGGACCTCTGGCGTTTCTCACGTTCCACTAATGAATTTCTAAAAAGAGGAAATGCACTGGATACCAATTTGCATATGCTAATTTGTATGGGTGGGTATAACTTTAGAAATATCTGTTCTAATTGAAATAGAAATGTAGTATATCTCACCACAGTGCAGAAGACTCTGACCAGGTGACCTGGGTGCCTTGCTCAGTCTGTTGTCCAGGTGTGGTTAAGGGGCAGCTTCAAGGTCCTGCTTTCACTTTTGATGGTTCTTCATCTTTAACTCAACCCTGGACAAGGCAGCCCTTCCAACAGACAATGCCTTCCAAATAGAGGACTGTTCCTTGCAAGAAAGGACACATGGCCACCTCGGAGGAACGTCTAAAAGCTGAGCGCTGAAGAGCTTTAAAGAGAGAAAGCACAGACTTCTGGCAGCAAGCTAAGAAGTGCATTCTGACATAACCTTGGTCTGACATGTCGCCTGGGCTGCATGTGCATGAGCACGTGAGCTGGCGGGAGGCAGACAGGTTCCCAAGGAATAATCCTATGAGGGAAGGGAAGCCTCTTTCACTGAATGATCCCACCTGCACTGGGCCCCTCCCCAAGCCATAGTATAAAGGGGCTTCCCTAGCTTATGCCAGAGATCAGAGAAAACAGGTGTGGGAATCCACCTGTATCCATGCCTGCACTGCTTGCACCCTGGGAAGGAGCAGCCTGATTTGGTGGGGTCGTGCAGGCAGCAGCTCCTGCAGAGCTTGGCTGAGTCCTTTCACTCATCAGCAGCACTCTGATGGGAGTGCGTGCAGTGCAGGGCAGAGAGGCCCAGCTTGGCTGTGCCCATTTTTTTTGTGCAGAGAGAAGCTCTCCTCTTTCTGTCCAGATGATCACACACAAGTGGGCAGGCTGGGTTATGTCATGGGAGGTGAAACCGCACCCTTTGATCATCCCCACTGCTGGCCAGGACCTGGGTGGAGGGGTGGGGGAGAATCTAGCTTCTGACCAAAGGCAGCCTCTTACTCCTGATCAGGTAATGGCAGGTAGTCTGCTAGTCATCTTGATCCCAAGTTACTGGGGGCTTTGTTTGCCAACAGCAACATCTTGATCCTGGCTCAGCAGCTCCACTTTTATAACATTTCTAAACCTCCTTTCTGGAAGTACAACAAAGAAACAGGCATTTTTTCCTTTTTAAAGTGTGTCAGGAAATTTTAAAAGCAACCAACCAAGCTGTGGTCTTCTGAGAATTAAAAGAGCGCACATAATTGCAATGATTATTTTCTTCCATGCAAACAATAGCAGCACTCATGTCAGAAAACCTACAGAGTCTTTCAATATTTACAACCAGAATGAGACAGAATCATCAGTGCACCAAGCACTTGTTTGGCATTTCTGCTTCAAGTGTTTTTGCCCCAAATCCACTTTTCATTTCTACAAGGTTGAGGGTTTTGCACATACACCCACAAAAACACTCACCACTTTCCTTGCCTTTATTGCTATTTTGTTAACAAACGATATTAAAGAGAGAAAAGATTTATTTTGTATAAACTTAACAAATGCATAAAATAATCCATGCTTGGTAACAGTGCATATGATATCAAACAATGCCTTTGCTGAACCAAAATACATCTGAATCCCTGCTCATTGTTTGTAACCTTGTTGTTAGATGTTGTCTGATTCCAAAGAGCAGCTGAATTCAACAGGTGCTCATTGTGGTGAAAAAGCTAATTGTTGTATCCAAGTGGGCACTCCTGAGTTGTCTCTCCCAGTCCAGATAAGGACCCCAGTTTGGCAGGAATCAATTTTATTTTCTTAACTGGTGACCCAGCTTTCTGCTAAAAATGGCAGCAGGCAGCTTTTAAGAAATGAACTGGCCCTCCTGTGCCTACTCTAGAGAAAAAATGGGAAGAAAACAGTTCCAAGACATATGTATTAGTTTTGGTCCACAGAGCAAATGTAGGACAGACCCTGCTGACCTTCCCAAGGCTTTAGAACAGCGTCAGCTCCTCCCTGAGGCACCACTCCTTCTCCATCATCCACGGGGGGAGAACCACAGCAAGAAGCACTCTTCAGGTGTGTCTTCAGCATGCAGGGATGAAGAAATTTCGAAGTGTGCTGTCCTGGCTTGGAACCATGCCTTATCAGGGTTCCTGATGGAAGGGTCGAAGTGTATTTAGCCAAATGTGTCTGGAAACTCTCTTCATACCTTTGAATTAATGCACAAGAGCCTGCCATTATGGGGATGTTGTGTGTGCACGACTTACATGTGGACCTCACCCCTGCACAGGTCCAGGTCTTGCACATCCTGGCAAATGACTCAGTAGGTCTCTTCTGAAGCAGAGGAAATCAGAGCACTTGGCTTCTTTTATGTTTCATCTACAGTATATTAGTGGGACATCATTATTCTGCTGCAATAAGGAAACTAAATAAGAATCAAGCACAGGGCATATAAGTTCAGTTGCAGGCTTTGCTCTGCAGCAATCCTAAAATACAGACTTGTACATTTGCGGCATTTCTCAGATCTCCGGTCTTCTTTTTTCATTCAAAAAGATCAGGTTTCTTCCATTCATGTTAATAAACAGCTCAAATGAACACATCTGCCTGAACTGATGAACTTTCTCTGAGGGCATGGCTAGGAAGATTGTCATGATGAGTGTCTGCACTTCACCACTGCCAACAGTATATCCTTTGGGTCATGGGGCAGCATAGCACAGAGGAGAAAAGAAAAGAAAAGAATAAATATCCTTGTGAACTATCCTGGTCATAATGGAGAGTCCTTTTGGGTGGTCTGGTCTTGGGCAGGCAATTAAGACCCATTAGCTCTACAAAAGCTCTCGACATTGATGACAAACGCTAGAATGAGTTCATGCATGATGTTCAACACAGCTGCCTCCCATCTTGGATTCTGCCTGGGACTGCCATGCAGAGAACCTGCACTACCCCACTGCTTAGCCCCACCAACTGGAAGGCACTGGAAGGCACCAGGTTGTGCTTTGATACATCCTGGGTGCTACTAAGGTTGAATCCTACAGCCATTATCCTTGGAGCAGGCCTCCTTGAGCTCAGGGGAGCTTACTTCCAACTCGACATATATAGACTCTCACTGTAAGCCAAAGAATGGAACAATAGTATTATTTTGTCCCTTACATTCATGCCCTTACAAACAATGCTCTAGTAGGGCTGCATTGTTGTTGTCTTCATCATATTTTTATCTTGCCTTTTTCCCTCTTGCAAGGGGCATGAGGTGGGTTGCCTGGTCCTTTCCTCTCCTTTTTACCTTCAAGCAACCTGCCATGTGGGTTAGTTGGAGAGGCAGCAACTGGCTCAGAGCCTCCTAGTGTGCTCCGTGGCTGAGCAGAGGCTAGAACCCGGAGCTCCAGAGTCCCAGTCTGACTCCGTAACTGCAACACTACATGGGATCTCACTTTTAGTGGCCTTTTCACCAGTGCTATGGAAGGCATCAGGATCTGACTCTAATAAGCTCCAGTTTATAAATAGAAAACCTTTCAAACGGCAGGGGATCAGGTCCAAGCTCCATTCGCCCACCTTTTCCGCCATGCTGCTCCTCAGGAGCTGTGCTGCGATAGTGCTGGAAATAATTGTGATAAGGGCAGAGCCTAGAGCGCCCCATGGCAGATTTTAGAAACTGTGCGGCAAGCCCTGTTTTAGCACGAAATAAGTGGGATATATAATACAATTCCAGACATATCTATTCAGAAATATCCTGCTGAGTTCAATGTCAGGAGTAAGTAGGCAAGGGATTAAGCAGTTTTACTGTCTATAGGATGGAAGTCCTTGTATTTTCCTAGATACTGTCTTCCAACATGACAATATTTATTTTTCACTTTTAAACTGTGCACACATATCACTTAAGGAGATCGCCACAAATAATCCCTAAGATCAAATAAGAATTACCTTCCTGTGAAGTGCATATGGAAGGAGGAAGTTTTCTATTCAGTTTAGATCAATCATCATCATCATCATCATAGCTGCAAGCGCAAGGACAAAAGCAAGAACTGAAGTTTGCCTTGCCTGCCTGAAGGGGCTTCTCAATTTACCCAGGGAGTGTGTATAAGAGGACAGAAAATCACTCTTGCCATGAGAAATTTTTCAGCACCAAAAATCAGCATCTTTGACCGGAATTGTTTGTTACTTGGAATACCTGATTCCCTCTTCAGGTAATAAGAGTAATCTATGCACTCAACTCAACAGCTCTCAATATTGTTTCAAGGAGGGGTGTGGGAGCACTTGGCTCCGTTCAGAAATGCGAGCCATGTCTGCAAATTGTTGAAGCTTGAACTACTACCAGCATATAATGGTAACAAAATACTAAATCCCTATTTGGACATCACGGCAATTTAGATTTAGAATTCATCAGATAATATTTCACACATCCCACAGCCATTTATATGCTAATGTTTCCAACAAATTATCCGATACAACCTTTTCCCGCCATAAATGACCTGGCATATTCATAACAGCATCTGCAGTGGGTGACAGGGTGTTCCCCCCAACCCATTGAGCCAGCCCAAAATGCACATCCATAAAGAAACTAATTACATGGTTTCACAGCTGATAATATACTTCCGCCGCTTTTAATTTATGATGAGCAAAATAATTCAGTGAAACTGGTACCCTGGAATTTAAGGGAATGGGAAGGAGGGTAAAGATGATCGATAGGAAATAGAGACAAGATACTTTCACAAACATTGCTGGCTTTTGAGCATCCCTTTAGTGAGGCGTAAGGGGAAATCACAGTAGAAGTTTTTGTCTTGTAGTGCAGCAAATAGCTAAATTTTATCACGTGACAACTAACTTTTGGCAGAGTTCCAGTGGTGTGCTGGTAGATTCCACAGTGCTGGCACTCATCATGACTGTCCCCAAAGGCACACTCTCAAGGCAAGCCCAAAATCCAGGCAGCTGTGTGGATCCACATCCATCCCACCACACCAGCTCTAGCAGTTTTCTTTGCAAGGGAGCAGGTCTTTCATAAAGTGAATGGGTCTTAATGGCCTGTGCAAAAACAATCTGCCCCCAGATAACAGGGAACAATTTATAGCAGAGGGCCATTTATAACAGGGAATGCTTTATTGTTGCTGGGAAATTTGTTTTCTCCAGTGTCCCATGGGAATTGAAGCTAATCTCAGAGAGAAAAGGGAACTGAGCTGCGGGGAGAGAGGTGATGGCAATATCCCTGCTAGTAAAGAAGGGCAGGTGCTCCGTCCCCGCAGACCCAACTCCAGCACAGCACAGCAGTGTATTCTGTACTGAAGGGAGTGGAGTGGATCCAGACTTAGTCATATTTCAAGTGGACCCATTGAAATGGTGTCTAAGAAGTTTGCCGATTTCAGTGGGAGAGTTCTATGTATAAATCCATATAATTTTGTTTTCTTCCCCCCCCCCATTGCTGTATGTGATGAGATGCTGCAATGGTGCCGAGCTTTGATTGCTTTCAAAATGAATTTGTCAGTGGATTATGGTATTTTTTAGTATTTGCTTTTATGGACAAATATGAAGGTTGAGTATAGGTAGAGGCACATAGCATAAACTTTCCAACAGGCAGTCAAATCACTTGTCTGAAATCCATCTTCAGAAGAAAAGAGGCTGCCTCCCCTGCCCAGGTTCTCTCTCTGTTTCTCTCTTCTCCAAATACAACTATTTTGTTATATGCTCACAGTTCGTTTTCCCCTTCCCTTCTGCTGGATCGGACAGTAAGGGCCAATTATCTCCCCCAAGCACCTTCTAGGCTTCCTGCAGCATTAATCGGCAGTTTCCCCATCATAAGATGAGCCAGGTAACCTTGCTCCCAATTATTAAAGGAGCCCGCAGCTGTGGGCAGGCTCACACAACAGGCCAAGTCACTCTGTGACTAAGCGACACAGAGTTCACAGACAACTGGATTCACAGTGACTCAGTTCACATGACACAACAACCCGACCTGACCTGTGTGACAAAACACAGTAGACTGTTGTGTCAGGTCAGCCTGGGTGGATTCTTGCATGGGGACTTCTTTGAGGACAAAAAGACACCCCAACAACCCACGAGTTGTTGGAGGGGTTGTTGCATGCACTATGGGTTGTCGCATCATCCAAACCCAAGTGACGGACCTCATGGTGGGTACTGGGAATCAACTAGTGAGCCCCTTGGGTTACTACCAGTACCAACCAACGGAAGCCATCCAACTGCCAATGCTTAGGTGTCCTCCACTACAATTGTGAGCCCTTTGCGCTCATCACAACATTTCAATCTTTCAGCCTTTTTAAAAAAAAGTCCTGTTTTGACAGCTGCAGACAGACGTCAAAATGCCCAAGAAGCACCAAAAAGGGATGGGGGTGGGAGCAGCAAAAGCTGGGATACAAAAAAAATGCAGGAAAAAATATCTCCGCATAAGATCCCTCTTAATGAGGAGACCCCAAAGAAGAAACCCCAAAATTCAAACCACTTGCTTCAAGAACTCACCACTGCTACAAGTTAAGCATGCTTGCATAAACAATTTGCAATAACAAGTTTCCATAAAGAAAAACAAGCTGCTTGCTTGATAGTATTGCTCTGAGTTAAGAAGTGTACGGTTTGAGATCAGTGTGCTCAGGAATTTTCTGTGGGAACCCTGACCCTGACCCTAAGATAAGAAGTGTTTGTTCCAAACTAGACCATGAAGTTTTGTTTAAGTTAAGAAAGCTTTGGCATTTTAACCATATGATACTTTGTTTACTATGTTTTATTTAAAAAAGGGTCCAAACTGTGGCTTGGGGCATCAGTCTAGAAGGATTTGACTGTGCACCATTTTATTCTGCAGAAAACCAATATAGGGTTGCATGTAATGGCATTCTTCTGCCAGTGGAATGGACACCACTGGCGAAGGGAATTTGCCCTCCGCCTTTCCCACACCCCCCACATGTCCTGTCAAATCTGCTCCAGATTTTGGGACCTGTACAGAATAGATTTGGAGGGCATTCAAGGGCCTCAGAGGGTGTAACTGTGGCAGTGAGGAAGTTATTTATTATTAGAAAATTGAAAAGATCTTGAATTGTCCAGAAATGTTTAGATCGAACTTACCACTGAAGAAGAAAGAAGATATTGCCATCTTATTTAACTTGGAGATGCTTCCCTTTGACATTGGTCAAGAGAAACAGGATTTTGCAAGAAATGATGAGATTGATTTCACTGATGAAGAAGAGGAAGATAGTGACTTCTATCAAATCTGGAATTACTTTTTTATTTTTTATTTTTTTGGCTGGACAAACAGGACTTGGTTTTGATCTAAAGATGCTTTCAAGTTATTATAAATGGATTTTACTATGATCATAGAATGTTAAAAGATATGTAGTAGGGGGTTGACCCAGTAAATCCGGTGTGTGCGACGACTGATGTTTGTAGTATTAGTTTTAAAACCTCAATAAAATTTCTTACCAAAAAAAAAGGCGGGGACGCAGAGGGGAGCAGGGAGGGAAATCCTCGTTGCTTGTTCTTGTAAATGTATTACCCATTTTCTACCAACTATTCATGTCACACACTTCTGAAAGAATACATTTCTAAAAGAAGAGCTCCAAAAATAGTGGATGACCAGATGGAGAGGACCTGTATGCCAAGAGATGGGGCCTAAGGCTGCAATCCTAAACACACTTACTGTCCAATTGACGTCTATGGGATTTACTTCAGAGTAAACACGCTTGGAATGGCATCAGAGCCGCTACTTTGCAAAGCCTGGAGCCATTGGGAGGCATTCATTTAGCACCTTCTATCATCTTTCTTTTTCCTTCTGAGCCTCTTTCATTTGATGAAGATGATTACATTCCTGAATTTTATCATAAGCTTTGTCAAGCTGAAAATTGGGGTTGTATCATATTTAGTGGACTGGTATTACTTACTAAACTTGTGTTGTAACTGTTGCTCAGAGAATAATCTACCAAGCAAATGTACAACAACAGTTAGTCATTTGTACGATAGCTCGTATCCACTGTGTCATATGCCGAAATAACTGGCTTGCTGAATAAACTCCTTGTGATAAATGGTTCATTCAGCCTTAATCTACAGCTGCCATGATAGGATTATATTACCTATTGTAGCAATAAAATTTTTACTAACCTTCTGGTCTTGCTTTTCTCTCTCCAGGAGAGTTTACTTTATCTCCTGAACTCCAAACTGTCTGTCTGTCTCACTCATCCGCTGGTTAAAGATGAAGCCCCTTATATTAACCAAAAGCAGGAATAGCCAGTCTTGATCTCACCTGGTTCACACATGCAACAGGACAAAGTGCTTGAGTGGGTGGCATGATTCTGGACAGCAGGTGGGCAAATGCCATCTTTCTGCATTCCCTATGTTCAAAACTCCCCGCACATAGAAAATTAGCATAACAGGCTTGAACCAGGCTCCCTGATGGGTTGGCTTTCTATTTGATAAGAGGTTGTTGCTGTTGTTGACAGGAAGAAGTATTCAAAAGGGTCACTTGCCATCTGTAGTATAGAAAATGTATACACCTGGTCCTAGGAAGGTACTAGAGTTTGAAGTGGAGGCAGTGCTGTTAGCCATGTCCCAAAGCAGCAAGCAGCTGACTTAATCCCTGTCACCAAACTACTCCTAGCCATTTTCACTCCACCAGGAGCAGCTATTTTGTAAAAGTGATGGGGCTTAACGGCCCATTCAAGACCAAGGTACCATCAAATACCTGTTACCCACAGAGATAGCTGGGAACAATAGACATCTGTTTCCCTCTGAGGACCATGAGAGTACAGATAATTGGAGCCTGCCCACACTGAGGTATGGGGTGGAGCAGAAGGAGCTGTAACAACTGCCCACCTCTCCTCACTCTGGGAGGGTTCTTTGGCTTGCTTAGAGCAAGCCAGAGGACAAGGGCAGCGGGGCTCTGCTCTGGAGAGCAGTGCCAGCTGCTGGAGAGACGCCCAGAGGCCAAGGCATGGCCCTGAGGGCTGTGGAGGACCCACCCGGCCTGCTGTTTCTCCGGGGCCTCGGCTGAGGACTGAAACGCTACGGGGACTGGGAGATCTGGGATGCTCCCTTTGTCCTCATTCAACTGTCTATCCCTCTCGTTCTCCCCTGATCAAGTTAGTCGAGATTCAACCATAGGTACACGAGAAGAATATGCCATGCATTTAAGTACATTAAAATACAGTTTTAAAAGGGGTATCTCTTCTTATCTCATTAAGCTTTCATTCTTCCAGTCTTTTCATTTGCTTATACGACTGTTTTCTTATTACTGCCACACCGAACAGTGCAATAGCAATGTGAAATTGTTGCGTTTGAGTTGCCCTCGGCCTCCCCGCTGCTCCTGCTTCCAACTTCAGCCAGAAAAGTCAAGCTCTTCAGAGCCCTGTTCTGGAGAATCATCCTGATTTTAAAGAATTGGTGGCGAGATGCGCTGGAGAAGGCAATCATGCTAAGGAAAGTCAAAGGCGGAAGAAGAGGGAGGCCAACTGTGAGGTGGAGCCGTTCCAGAAAGGGAGGCACAAGCTCACGTTCACAAGTGCTGAGCAGGGCTGTCAAGGCCAGAAGAGTCTGGAGGACATGCAGTTCGTAGGGCCTTCATAAGTCAGAGATGGCTTGACAGCACATAATGATCATTCTCCGATTTGTTTGGGCTTGAAGGCAGCCTAGTGTTCTCCAGATATTTTATACTACAATTCCCATATTGACCTTTTGTCATACTGTTTGAGGCTCATGGGAGCTGCAGTTCGTAATGTCTGGTGGGTGCCAGGTTGCCTGTTCTTGATTGGTGCACAGTGAAGGACTTACAGTGACCTGGCATGTGCCACCCAAGCAGGCATGACAAGAATGAGCGGAGCAAAACTGTATTTTATTCTTGAGAATCAGTCGGATCTCAGCAAAAGGACAAATGACCCAGAGCACATCCCCTTTTATACCTTTGCTGACCGAGGAGTGATGACTGATAGCCATTGGTTTGAAATTCCATCCCTGAGCACTGATTGGTACATTTGTATGCAGGTGGTTGCTGCACTTACCTGGAAAGCTGGGCTGCCTTGGGGTTGGGCTGGGAGCGTTCTCAGTCCCTGGCCACAAGGATGGTTCTAGTTTCATGGAGAACACTTGGGAATGTGACTAGCCTGCCTGGGCTTAATGCCGGCCAGCCAGGTATGTCCTACAACAGGACTGAATCATTGCTTTCATCTGGGGAGTACTTTTGGAGCCAGCAGGTCTAGAAGCCTCAGGTGCTTCCTTGTGGATACATGACCAGGCTTCTCCAAATGACTGCAGGTTTCTGTAAGCATAAGGACTACAGCCTTGGGTGAACTCGGTGGAATTACCTTCTGTTCCCTGATCTGCAGGGTGGTTTCACTCATGCCAAGTCATCCCTGATCTCACAGCTGCTGGGCTATGAGGATGCATGCGCAAACTTACCTTGACTCAAATAAAGTCAGAACATCCCCAGGAAAATCATCATCTGGGAAAACGCAGCAAAGGAGAAATTGGGCATTTGGGGTGATGTCAACTTGTCACACGTGTCAGGACCCTGGATGAAGAGTCGTTTGTGAGCCTCATTATGGTGGCAAATCCGGGTTGCCCCATTTACTCTCAAGTGGACTGCAGGGATGTGAAAAGTTGAGTTGCATAAATCAAGGCGCTCACTGGGAAGAGATAGGATGCCACTCAGCCTTTCTATGACAACTTTTCCGGCCTTCGACATTCTCTTTGAGAAATTTCACATTAAACCACGCCATGAGCTGGATACTAAGAAGCAAAGGATAAGTCAACAGATATCCTGGTAATGTCTCAGGTTTTAATTCGGTGAACCTGAGCTAACTTGGAAATGATACATTTAGCACACTACATTTAGCAGATGACTGTGCACAGACAACTTGCATGGTAAATCACATTCATTTCCACTGAGCTTTGGATGTGTAACTGTGCAAGGCCGAAGTATAGATGCAGCACTTAAAATGTCCACCTACTGCCTTCATTTAATTGGATTCCATCTAACCTTAACAAAGGGAGTCAAGATATTTAAATGAGCAAAGAAAGAAACAATCTGATGGCAAGATAAGACAAAACTTCTGAACAGCTCTTGAAAGCAATGGCAGATGAAAGATAACAACTGTGCCAGAAAACCAAAGAAAAAGCAAATTAGAGGAGGAGATGTGATAGGAGATAAGGCTGAAGATGAGGTTACATAGATCTTACCAGAAAGCCTTTGATGAGCTTGTTTTGAATCCCCCTTCCCAAGATGCCAGGAAGGAGACAAGAGGCAGGAAATTGGATGCCACTGCATCACAGTTTTATTAAATTAAAGAGGACATGGGCTCAGATTAACTTTACTTAATCCAGGGCAATCAGCCTCACCATTTTCCCCAAGGAAGGAAGTCTGTAAGGCCCTATGGATACTGTGGGGGTTTGGAAAGCACATGGCATTAAGAACTTGGCAAGGTGGTATTTAACATAAACTTGGAAAGAAAAATGTATCATTTCAAATCAAATTTGAAGAAGGGAGTCTGAACAAAAATCCACTGAGTTCAGATTCGAATTTTTCATGTATTTTAGAATGCCTGCACTTTACTCAATGAAATGCAACCATTTTTCCCTCTTCAAGAACTGAAGATCTGTGGGAGAGATTGCTCCTTGTGGTGGGTACATTGAATAGCTCTGGTAGTTTTTTGCCTCTTTCAGCCACCTTCTAGGCCCATTTGACCAACAGTGAGAGTGGCGCAAAAGAAAAAGGTTTGCACATTGTGAGAAGCAATGCTGAATCTTAGGGTGCAGACAAAATCCAGCTCATCGGTGGTTCCTCAGGTGCTCATGGCTCTTTCCCATGATCCTAACCCAGTTTTCCTGACATCTGGTTATTTGGTGGCTTCCCAGCTTTTGCTCATTTCCATCTCTTCTCAGTTCTAAAAGACTGAAATTCCTCCTGTAGGGCTTTGTTACTAGCAGTAAAAGTTTTAAGCAAAATTTGCTGATATTTTGACCCCTCCCCTTTTGCCTTCAGCAACTCGAGAATGTGACCACTGAGAACTTCTCCAAAATTAGATGCCGCCCTTTAATCAGCCATTCAGTTCTTACTATGAATCAGAGCTTATGCGAAAGCATTCTTTTGTATGCAAGTTCCCTTGTGCAAGGTACCCTCAGAAGGACTGGGGGATGGAACATAGAAACGAAGCTGGCTTGCACAGCAGAAGATAAGCTGAGTGTGGACTGGACTTCTGGTAGGTCTTAATTTGCCCTTAATTAACGCATAGCCTCTTTTGAAGTTGAATAGTGCAACTGCTGGACTGAGGCCTCCTTAGTCATTCTAAAGCTTTGGGGTATTCATCATGCCCAGTGTTGCTTTTTGCTTGGTTCTCCCCTGCTGGGCAGGGCTCCCAATTTGTAGCCTGAGCTGACTCCTTTGTTTCTCCTTGTCACTAAGCATTCTGCATGCACGGCCTTGGCCTGGAGTAGCCACTGCACATGCCAGGAGGGTCTCCTTTGGTTAAACCAAAACTCATGAGCTACAAACAGAGAGCTGCTGCAGGATGCTGCAGGATGAACATGAAAGGAGAAGGAAGACATTTCCACAAGCCGAGCAAGTGCATTCTTTGGTCCTCAAGTCCCCTTGCACTTTGGCACGATCTTATTTTTCCCTACAGTCGTGCAAATGGCACGGACGCCCTTCCCCACCACTCGTGTTTTCTCTATGCTAACTCCCACCAAAGCAAATAAAAGGCAGAAGTGAAAAATATGCATTGTAAACCTATCGCAGTGCTTGTAATTTTTAATAAAGCCTTTATCAGTTTTATTCTTCATGGTAAACTTATATATGTGCAATGTATTATGCACAGATAATGGATGTGCTGTGGCTGGAACCGTCCATGCTGCTCGCTCAGTGGGCATATTAAAAGCACCTCTCTCTGTAATGTCAGTCCTTATGGCTCTCTCAGTGCCAATTCCGACTGCTAGAGACATATTCTAAGAAACTGTGGCCATGTCCTTACTTAACGGTCATACATAGTCATCTTTCATCTTATGCCTTCTAGGGTGTTAATCCAGTACCATCGTACCTATTATTTCACTGCTTGAAGGTGGAGCAGGGAATTTAACTGGCTACGCGTAATGTGTGACATTCAATTCAGATTCAGTCATTCTGAGAGCAACAAAAGCCACTGCCATGGATCAGCAAGTGAGGGACAACTCCAGCACCTGACCTGAGAAAGTTTGTGCAAGGCTGAATCAGGTGTCTGAAGCGCTGGTGAAGCCGAAAGATTCAGAGCAGGGGTACACAGCCCCTTTCAGCCTGGGGGCTGAACGTCTGTTCAGAGGTGCTCTTCAGGGTCATATTCCAGCAATGGGTGTGCTGTAAGGCAAAAAGATTGGGCCCAAACCCCAAACACCATCATGTTGCAGCTTAAAGCTGTTCGTGCCATCAACTAAGCCTTAGAAGAGGCATTTCAGTCTTTCTGAATGTGGGAAACAAATGCAGGAAGGTCGGAAACTTAGAAAGGGGAAAGTATGGAGGCATGACTGCATGGAGATGCCCAGAGGGCTGGATTAGGCCCCCGGTATTTGATGGTGTGTGCCCGTGTTTCCCAGGAAGCTTTGCAGAGGGCTTTGTATGAGCGGACCCTGCTTCTTACTGCTACAACATGCCACAGTAACACCCTTGTGCCCATGGCAAGCACAGAAATCCTGTGCAGAATCCTTGCAGCTGAGAGACAGTGGCCAGTGCAGGGGACAGTGACTGGTGGGCTTGTGGCAGAAGAGATTTGAAGAAGAGTCTTGTTTCTTTTTCTTTATAATACATTTTATTAATTGAACTTACATAAACAATACAATTAATATAATAGCAAGGAACATAATTAAACACTACTAATAAACACGAACAATACGACTCTAACAATGCTACCTCCACCAGAACCAACAAATGAGGCCACTTAATGGAAGATCGTGTCTTCATTCAGGTTGCCCCACTTTTGCTTCCCTTCCAGGACTGCATCGAGTCGTGTGACGCTTCACAACCCTTCCCTTTTATTAAGACATATTCAAAAAACGGTCTCCAAATATTTTCAAAACTAATTTTACTTATCAAACCTTTTTTCCATTTAATATTGCAAGTTAACTTATCATTAATAGTTATATCCCAGACGTCTTTATACCAGTCATCTATTTGATAATCACCTTTTACTTCCAATTCCTTGCTATTATTAATCTTACTGCTGTTAATACATTTGTCATCAATTCTTTAGTATTTTGTCCCACTTGTTCTTTACATAATGACAATAGTGCTAGTCCAGGGTCTGCTTCAATGTTTAAATTCAATATTTTACTAGTTTCTTTGAAAACCACTTCTCAAAACTCACTTATATATTTACACTCCCACCACATGGGGAAATATTTACCTACTTCCAAGTAGCATCTCCAACATACATTGGAATACTTATTATTCATGTAATTCAATTTAACTGGAGCTAAGTACCATTTCCAAACTAATTTATAAAAATTCTCTTTAATTCTTATTGACATAAATATTAAAATTCTGTTATCCCACAGATTAATCCATTCTTTAGTATTAATGTTTCTTTTTAAATCTATTTCCCAAGATTCTTTCAGAGGATCATATCAGGCTTTCCCTTCTAGTATTATGTTGCAAATTTTTCTTGTCATTCCTCTCATCCTTTATTATCTTGTTTTTCTTTTTGTAAAATTTTATCTTCAAATTTAGTGAAGCAGAGGCTTTGTGGCATACAATCCCTTCTATCATCTGAACCACTGTGAATCAATGGGGCTAGCACTCAGTTGACCCCTTAGCAATAACCCACAAGAACAGACAGGGGGAAATTTATTTTCCCTGTTTTAAACAAATCAACCTAATTCACGCTTCATAAATTCATATGTAGACCAGAGGTTCTCCCCTGCATTGAACATGCCTTCAGATTTTGAACCACAAATCTCAATAATGCATAAATTAAGGAAATTTATGTTAAAAATCTGTATATTGAAAGAAAGTTCTGTAGAAAAATAAATTCAATTTTGCTGTGTATGTTTTTAATATTTATTTATTTAAAGTATTGCTATACTGTTCAAATTCGCATAATGCTCTCAGAATAGTTTACAGAAAGCAGACTGATGCAGAAATTGGCTGCAATGGACTTATGATTCAATAAATGCAAAATAGGCATGGACTGGCACTTGATTCATCCATTCCTAATTGCTAAGTTGGCCCTTAAGGATCTAGCAATATGCACCAGCAAGACTGAGGGAAAAAGAAAACACGCAACAAGTTTATTAGCATCAGCTCCTATTTGTAAATGTGATTTTTCATTCGCAGAGCATGCCAAAAAATACTGAGAGCACCATCCGATAACTCAAGAAGTAAGTCCAAGTGAGTTCAGTTAGGCTTACTTTAGGTAGAAGGTTGAAGGTTGTATCTTACTGTATAGTTACTTTTTAAAGCCTAGTTTCCTGGGGAAGAAGATAGTTTAATACATTAGATGTTTCTTTGTGTTGAGACCATCTTCCATTCTGTTTGTCTGCAGCCATCTTTGCACTGTATGTGTCTATTTTATTTTGTGCACAAGAGCAAAACAACATCCATTTCAAAACACTCTGGAATGGTTCTGTTAAAAGGCTCTATAAACATTATAAACACAATAATCAAATTCCCACTGAGATTTAGATTCCCTTCTCTTCTCCATCCACTGTGGAGTCAATGAACAGTGCTTGGAAGCACAGAGGCTTTTGTTGGGGGAGGGAGGGAGAGAATTCAAATAAATATGAAGACCTTTGAAATTCTGCCATCACTTTAAAAGCCTTTCAAGCGGCAGATTACTATTTATTTCTGTGATAAGGAAATAAAGGAAAGACATTTCTGCTAAGATGGTTTGTGTGCTGAAAAGCTACAAAAGACGTATCCAATCTATTTGAAAGAGAATGCATACAGCAGAGATGCTACAAGTAGCTAGTTTTGAAAGAAATCAAAACATTCAGATGATGCCCAACTTATTCCCCTTTAGATGACAGTAATTAAATTTCTTTTATCTGGGGGAAAAGGCAATGTCACATTTCTTGAAACTTAACATCACCTTCAGGCAATTTCTATAGGCATGCATTGAACTTGGAAAAATACCCATTTTTGAAGTTCCAGAAAGGAAACAGCACATATACACACAATTAAATGTTATTCAAGACCTAATTACAAAGTACCCCCAAAATTGTGTGTGTGTCTGTGTGACAACGGCGTTTACATTTTGTGTCTGTGCGTAATGGCCAGGAAGACCAAGAGGTATTGGCAGAAGTTGTAAGGAGAAACAATCCACCTGGGAACAAATGGGAAACGGGAACAAAATGTGGCCAGAATGTGGTAGGAACGCAATTGCATCAAGATAATGGAGTGTTAACTAGTGAGCACGCTCCCTTGCTCACGCTAAGCTTGCAGGCATCAATCTCGCCCACTGCACTGTCAAGATGTGTTTGGTGAATTAATATCATCATTCCTGGTGGAATATGCTCTTTGCTCAGTGGCAGCCTTGTATTTCTATAATTGGGTGAGTTCATTAAGTTGTAACTATCAGTGTGTCAGTTAGCTAAAAACATGCATTTAATCAACTGAAGGCCCTAACCTGAGGCTGTGGAGGGCTCTTCTAGTGGGTTAAAATAAGTCCAGTTGGTTCAGCACATATATTTGCAGCTCCAGCGCAGGAGTACATAATTATCAGCATGTCAGGGCTAATGGCACCTAGATAGGAAAGATGATTCTAGGGCTGAACCTGTGGGCCAAACCAGGGCCCGTCAAATGGCCAACTAGAGGGGAGAGAGTAACAGATGCACCTAACCCCAGGGCTGGCATGTGCTTCCCACTAGGGCTGTACACAACAACCCCAAGACCTCCTTCTTGGTCAGTCAGCAGTAGCTCAGATCCCATCAGCTTATACCTGGTTAGGCTCATCATGTTGACCCACATTTGCCCTTTTGATGCCCATTGTCCCAGTCTGGAGAGATCCTTTAGGAACTCCATACAATCCCTTTTTGGTTTTAAGCACCCTAAATAATTTGGTGACAGTGGCAAACTTGGACAGTTAAAGGCTCACTTAATTCCAGGTAAGTTATGAATAAGTTGAAGAGCATTGGTCTCAACATAATTCCTTGTAGGATCCCACTGCTTGTATCTAGTATTGGGATAATTTACCATCCATTCTTATTCTCTGCTTTCTGTTTTTGAACCAGTTATTGATCCATAATTGGAACTCTCCATTTATTCCATGACTGTTGCCACTGTGTGAATTTTCATGGCTCTTCTTATGTTCTTAGCCCCCTCCCCAACTATAGGAGTACATCATTCCCATTCTGAAATGGGGCCGTGTAAGCTACCATAGGAGTAAATAAAACTATGCTATGGAAGATTGTGAGAACATTTAGCCTGGCCATAACTGGTAGTGCTAGGAGCTTTCTGCCTGGAAGTACCCTTAGTTTCCCCACCGTGAAAGAGCTAACTCCTGATATAGGGACTGGAACCTGCCAAAACTGGGTTCACTTTACATTTCCTATGATTTCTCTATGAATTGCTGCACTTTTGTTTTACATACTGAACTCCTGATCTGAAAACTCAAACTGGCAAGCAAGAGCCAGTTGAAGAACAGTCATCTGTGCTGTTTGTTTGTTTGTTTTGCCCACACTCAAACCATGTTATATGCTCCAAATCGGCATGATTCTGGATCAACACTGCTAATGATTTACATTCTTAAAGTATAGCATTCTTAGAGTTAGCTTTGGAAAACTGAGCCCTATGGACCATGCTTTGCAGCCTCCTTGTGCATTTATGTTTAAACAAGAAACTGTGAGGAATAGCTTTAGTGGAATGGTGGCTACTGCTTGTATAATGGATTCTATCCATTATTTGGAATATGGAAAGTGACTTGCAGCTTTTCTGCATGAGGTTCTTCAGTGGCTATTCATTCATTTCATCTACTTTTGAGTTCACTCCAGAATTGAGAACTGGCCATTAGAATGGTTCTTTTCTTGCTTTTCTGCTTGTCAACCTCTAGGTGGCACTGTGATCTAGCCAAAAAGTGTAAATACACAAGATACAATTATGATTGCTTTCACAATTAAATGCCACATTTCCCCAGCTTTAAAAATGCTTGTTAGATACAGAAATGGAAGCGCAGCTTCAAGTCATCATCCAAAAAAATTCATAAACAACTGTGAGTAGGAAAGATGAACTCATGATAAACACCTCATGTTCAAAAGCTCTTTCAGAGACTAGCGCACAACCTTGAGTCAACGGAGGTCCATCAGGCAGTTGGTTTTTGGAATGCTTCATGCTGTTTCCTGCATGTGAAAAAGCTTATATAATCTTTCTATTTCAGCGTGCTAAAGAATGTAGAGGTCAATGATGAATGTTGTGAGAAAGGTTCGCTTTGTCATTGAGGTACATGAGGGGTAGAAGGATCTCTGAGTGTTGACTGAACTGTTCAGATATTAATGGGTTGATGAAAAAATCAGGCCCAGGGAAATACCTGCGTAGTGGTCCCGGAAAAGAAGTACAACAGGCTGAACAAGGCTTTTCTGCTTTCCCTTCCAACCAGAGCAGTTTTTGGAAGTATTGAACTGAATCAAGTTCAGTTTGATAGAAAAGGCTTCCTGAATTGGCAGGGAGACCAAACTCAAACACAAAAGACTATGCTGTATTGAGCTCATAAAAAGAGAGATCAATGACTGAAGGATATTTATATTTCCATCTGTTTCTCTGCTCAGTTTTGTTTATCTTACATTTTAATTAGAGTATTCCTTTGGTGAATTCCCACAGGGAATTCAGCTTTATTCGACTTTCTCCCCTGTCAAAGAAACTATAATCTAACATCAAGCCAGTATATCAAACACAATGTAGAGGAGAGATAATTCTCCCCATTTTTCTTGACAATTGGAAATCACTCCCCTCGCTTCCCTTTCTACCTATCCAATAGAGTGTAACTCCTTCAAGATTCTCTGTGTTGAGCCTAGCAGGTTGTATTCATTTATTTAAAAAATGTATCACCCTCATTCTCTGAGAATAGAAGATGACCTACACAATGGATGTAACCTTGTTTTATATCTCTGCACAAAGGAGAGGACTGCTGGATCAGACCGAAGGCATGTCCAGTCCTGCATCCAGCTTCGCACAACCAGATGCGTCAACGTGAAGTTCACAAGCAGAATATGGGGGCAAATAGCTCTCTCCATGGTTCTGCTTAGGAACTGGGATTCAGAAGCATCCTCTGTCTGATCTTGGAGGTCATAGCCATTGACTAGTAGCCATATAAGTGCCCCATTTTATGCCAGGTATAAATCCTGCTAATGATATAGTACATATTCAACTATGGTTGGAAATGTAACTAGAGACACTTCTTTTATATTTTGAGCTCTCAGCAGTCACTATTCAGACATGAGGGGGATTAATTATATCTTGGGTACCTACGGCTCAGTTTTCAGAGAACATTTGTGAGGCTTACTTCATTATAAAATGCTTGTAATCCCTTAGAGAGAAGCCGTGAATGAAGACATTGTACATATTAATAATCAGTAGCATCCTTCCAATGCCACTTTTGATTACATTTTCATAACTTGCATGTGTATTTGTGTAAATTTTTGAATAAACATTTCTAATTATGACTGTTTACACTTGGTTATTACATTTAATGTGGTAAGCTTTTTTTTTCCTGTGGCAAAAGGGACTGTTCCTATTTGTGTTGAACACCTGAAGAGCTGCAGTCTTCCAGGGTACTGTACAAGATCTCTCTTAATTCGGGCCCAAGTTGCTACCCCGGTCAGGTCTCATATTAATGTATCTTTTTTGCTTCAACCATTGGTTTCTGGCATTCTTTGTGATGTTTCCCATTTTGTTGGATTTTCATAGAAGTACAGCCATGACAAAACTAGGTAAAGATTCTTGGGACTGGTTCACACTTCTCTCACACTTTCTTAAACTTGAATTTTATCATGTTTCCATATGGTTTCTAAGATTTTATCTTTGTTTGGTTTACAATGTTTTTATCTGCTTATAGTCTTTATAATCTGAACTTTTTATAAAACCAGTTTGATTGCCTTTAGAAAAGCAGTACCCCTCCCTCATAAATAGATAAAAGTTAGTGTAAACAACTTGTTGCTACTCTCGAGGTGTAAGGAATAATAAATACTATGCAATAGATCTGTACAGAATCCTCCAGTGCAGCAGTTACAGCCTGACATATCATCAAACTGTGCGGTGAAATTTTGATTTCTCAGAATTGACACAAGTTTACACAGTTAGGGTGCTGGCTAGGAAATAATGGGAGCGGGAGAGCTTTTTCTTGTCAAAACCTGCATAGGATTGTCCACTCAAGCAACAATCCAAGAGCCTCCAGACACCAACATGGTGTTGTTGTTTTTTTAATTCCTTGTACTGACCTCAGTTCTTACAGGGAAAATATAATGGGCCTGCTACAAGAGATATCAAGAGGAGGGCCACAGGGGAAGGAGGGAGAAAACAACCCCAAGTAAGTTTGATTGTCTGTTGGGCACATTGTGGAAATGATGGACCTTATTCACGGGAAAGCTTGCTGAAACCTGTGAACTCTCCCGCTTCCAAATTCAATTTCAGGATTCTTGCAGGGAAGCCACAGCAATTCAAGGGAGATTAAATGTTCCTATTGATATATTTGTGATGTAGTTATTCCCTTACGAGGGGAGGCAGCTCTTTTCATGTGTTCAAGATCTGTGGATAATGAACACAAAGAGAAGGCCCCCAAAGTGTGCAGAGACCCCCCTCGCCCCCACCCAAGCATGTGGTGGTGTGCACAGGGTCCCTTTTCCAGTGCTTTCATGAACTCAAAGAGGCTGGGGTCAGAACCTGTTGTTGTTCCCTCCCTGCAACAGGACAAACTCCAATGGCCAAAAGGACACTGCACAACCTAATGGGATGCAGCCTTTGGAGTACACAGTGACATCGCCTTATGACAGGGAAATATAAAATCAGAAATGTCATGTCTTCTAAACGATGCTGTGTCATTTGGTGGGTTTCTCAGTCTGCACACTCAGCCCGATAAAACAAGATACTGCTTCTGGCTGAAATCAGAGAAGCAGTGAGAAACTGAAGAGAGTTACTGTTGCCGAAGTATTTCTCGTACTTGATGAGCAAGCTGTGCTTGTTCATGCTCCAAGAGACACGCCTGCATGATGCTCTGACTTCAGGCCAGATGTTACTGACAGACTGATTTAGACTCGTGTGCTGAGTCAGAATTCCCTATCCAAACAGAGAGATACTTCTGCCTTGCTTATAACAAATGCTTCCTGAGGATGACTCAACAATCTGCCACCCCACCTCACCCATTGTACTTTTTCTCAGAACTGAAATTTCATGTGCAGATGCTACTGACTTCTGGGCTGAGGAGGAAGAACAGTGAGAAAGGAAACCAGGAGCTTACTTTGCAATTTTGCACTCAGCAGAGCAAACATGCAAAAAATCTGAAACTGAATTATGGTTTAAGAGTTGGTGAAGGACAGAGACACAAAATTTAGAGCATGAACAGCCTGAACTGGTTAGGGCGTTAGAATGGTTTAATAGTAGAAAACTCTTTCTTTGCCTAAGAATTAAGAAGTTAAAAGGAAACAGAACATCTCTAGAGGTGGGGCTGATTTCCTTAGTGGCTTGTATTGAGAGGATTCCAAGAAGAGACTGGCAGGTATAAAGAGCTGACCAGCAGTATGGGCATCCCTTCAAGGCCTTTCATGTTTCTCAAATACCTGTAAACCAGGGTGGGAGCCTTTCTCAACCTGAAGGCCAAAGTCTTCCATTGCAGTGGTGGTGCTGCTGAAGGCAGAAGGGGCAGAGCTGAAGGCAAAACACAAGCATACTGCAGCCTAAAGTGCTTTACAAGCCTCAGAAGAGGCATTTCAGCCTTTGAAGATGGAGGGGACACCTGCACAAAAGCTGGGAAAGAACCAAATGATGGGGGGGGGCAGGGGAAAGGGGTGTGACTCTCCAGTAAACCCTGGGAGGTTGGATTGTTTGGGGGTTGTGAAGTGTGGGTTGTCCACCATTGTTTGTTGTCTTGCTGGGTTCAGGCATGTCAACAAAATCTGATAATTCCATGACCCATATACAGTATTTTGGTATGGGTTGTTATATTGTCTGAACAGTCACAGAGATTACATAATGTAGAAGCACAAGAGGTAGAAACAAAAGCGCAAGATGCAGGTTCACAGCACTAACACTCCAACAGTTTTCTCTCTCCCATCAGATATATAGGTGAGAATGTAGCAGAGGACAAGTGCAAAGAACAAGCCCCTTTTTTGACTTCTTTGCTCTCAGTTTCAGAAGGAACCGGTCAAAACCTCAGGCTTGCTTCTGTTGTTCCCACAGATGTATGTATTTGCACATCTGAAGGGAACAGGGAAGAGAAAGGTTTGCCCATATAGGGCAGTCCACAGCAGGGGAGGGCAGCTCGTAGCCATCCGGATATTTGACACACAACTGTGCTGAGGGATGATGGGAACCATACAGCAACACATCTGGAGGACCACAAATTATCCACTCTTACCTTAACTGAATAAGTATTCTACAGCACGTCTGTATTTAGTGATCATCACCTAGCAATTTTGTGTTTTATTGGTCAATCAAATGTCTAATTAAATGGATGGGGCCTTCAGATAGGAAAAAATGCCCTCAAGCGCATTGTACCGGCACCAAAAAACAGACCCTTTTCTTTACGTGCCTAGGTACCAGTATATTCAAAAATGCCTTCTGCCTTTCACACAGATGGATGAAGAAAGAATGCACTCGGATGCTGGCTTCAGCATTGCTGAATGTGTAGACCAATTTTACTGGCATCTGGAAACAGCAGTAAATCAGAGCAGGGCCAAAACACAAGTGCGAGCACCATATGACACAGGAATTATGACCAGCTTTACTTTCCCCCATAATAGGTAGCACAGTCGGTTTTGACATTTGTTATATTACAAGTTAATTAGGGCTCTGAGAGCAGCTCTCGTGAAAGTATGGACTGCCGAAGCATTATAAATGGAGAAATATGGAGAATAATCTCTTTTGACCCAGTGCAGTAGTTAGTGGCCAGTTTAACATGCGCTGGTGCGGGTGGCCAAAGACCCCAAGCAATCTGTTCACAGACAGATGAGCTTCCGTTCCCCTACCCCAGTTCTCTTGCCCACTCTCTTACTGCAGCCAGGACAGGACTGCATAGAAGCAACATGACCAGAAACATCATTGTATTTTGCTTGGGGAGAGAAATTTCAGAGCAGTCGCTCTCTCCAAGAGCAGAGTGGGGGTGGGGGCACATTCCCAAGCAGAGGTTAAAGCTCCATTCTTGGATATATTCATCTATAATACCCCCCAAAATGAACATAAACAGAAATGTTAAACCCTAATATATAGCATAGAAAAATAGGTGCTTCTAGCCATCACTAAGTGTGGCCTAACCCTTTCCTTATCCTCCCTTATGGGCAATCTGGGCATTAACACACCTCTATTAGCTATTTTTAAGCTTTTTCACCTACTAACATGAGCTCTAGGTTCCCACACTTCTAGACTAAACCTCTCGAGAATCTTCTTCGGTCTCCAGGCTTGCTAGCTTCTTTACTGGCTTGGATCCTGAGCCTCCGAGATGAACATTTATTGGAGAGTTTTTATTACTGATTTTCATGTCAGATGAAGTTTCAGCTGCTAAATTCCTGGTTCCTCAAAAAGGCCTCCCTGCAGTGCTGCCTGTTGCTGCAGCAATGCAAGCTGTTCTTGTGCTGCTTTTGTGCCTTGCCTTGCCCGGATGCTGGTTTCTGCCTGCCTCCTCCCTTGTTCCAAACTATTCCTGCTTCCATCCTTGTCTCCAGACTGACCCTGATTCCCAGGTACCTGTACCCCACTTCCCTTGAACTTGCTCTGAAAAGTGACTGTTGTTCTGGACTTCAGCCTTTGGACTGTGATACCTTGGGCTGTGCTTGCTTGGATCTATCGTCTCCCTGACTTTGTTCCTGGACTGTTAAACAAACCTGCCTCTTGCTTCTGGCCCTCTGAACCTGCTGCAGGACTCCACCCTGGCGTTCCAGCTTCAGGCGCCTGCAGCTCCTGCCTGGACAAAGGCAGCCAAAGATCATAGGGAGGGTTCAAACCTGCGCAGGCAAAAGGGGACAGGATACCAGCCAGGTGGCTTTGCGGCAAGAAGCGCCACCCCTCAGCTGATTCCCCCTCTGCCCCATCCTTGCCCTCTCATTCTTGTTTTATGTCTAGGGCCGTATTCTACCTCAAGCGCTTCATAGGTCTTGGACTAAAACTCCCACCGTCATGTACTATTGGTCATGCTGGCTGGGGCAGATGGGCATTGTAGTCCAAACCATTTGGAGGGCACCAGGTTGCCTACCCTCCAAATGGTTTGGACTACAATGCCTACCCTCATCTTAACAGTTCTGCTTCCTGTCTTATTCCAAGGCATTCTCCAAGTATCATTACTAACTCACTCCGCCAAGACTGCATACTTTCCATGCCAGGTCAGGACCTTCTTATTCCCCTGTCATCTTAATTGCTAAATAGATGGTTTGCTTTTATATTGGTTTTCATTCATAAAATGAGTGAATGGCTGAAGTAGATCAGTATTCTGTGTTGTGTATTATTTTATTTCCCTTGTTAATTGTGGTTATTATCTTTGAAACTGTTATGATTACTATCACCTGATGTTATTGTTCTTACTGTGTTTTATTCTGTAAACCGTACTGAGAGCTTTTGCTATAGAAGCGTCTATAAAAACTTTAAATGAATAGAAGAAGCCACCCCGCCATTATGCCTTCTCTTTGTCCTGGCTTTTTTGGCAATCTTGAACTGAAGGTCTCCCTAGCTTTGCCCCACCAGCAATTGCCATGTTATTGATGGCCATGTGAGATACACTAGAAAGAGCGTGGCCACCTGTTATAATACACACTGGGGTGGGAAGGACTTTCCTTCTTGGAAAAAAACTCAGGAAGCATGTGGGGCATGGGAGAGGCCTGGAGGGTGGCAGTGTTCTCTAAAGTACCTGCAACCTGCTGTCAGTGAGGAATCCTGAACACCTGCCTTGCAAGAGAGGTTGAGGAGCTCAAGTCAAGGATTACACAAATAGTGTATTTACATCGCATGTTTGGGAATGACTGGCTGAAACACTTCCTGACATAGCAATTAGAAATCCTAATTGCCTACTGTGTTCAGGTATATCCACCTACTCTTGTAGGAAAAGGACAATTGAGGGAAAAACACCAGCAAACCTAGTATCTCCATTCTCATTTTCTGGCATGTTATGCAGTACCTTTTGTGCATGGTGTGCACCGGATAAGCCAAATAAAAAAGAAATTGCTCAGAACCATAAAGGTTATGCTAGGATACCATGGTTGGCAAGTAATGTTTTAGGGACACTGTCTGGCCATGATTGATGTTCTCGTCAGTGAACCCCAGGGATCCTTAAAGGTAAAGGTAAAGGTTTCCCCTTGACATTAAGTCCAGTCATGCCTGACTCCAGGGGGCGCTGCTCATCTCTGCTTCCTAGCCGAGGGAGCCAGCGTTTGTCCGCAGACAGTCTCCGTGGTCATGTGGCCAGCATGACTAGACACCGAAGCGCACGGAACGCAGTTACCTGCCCACCGAAGTGGTACCTATTCATCTACTTGCATTTGCATGCTTTCGAACTGCAAGGTTGGCAGGAGCTGGGATGGAGCAACGGGAACTCACCCCGTTGTGCAGATTTGAACCAGTGACCTTTCGATCTAACAGCCCAGCAGCACAGCCATTTAAACCACTGCGCCACCTTAAGGGATCCTTAAGTCAATCTTCAGATAGTTTGTATTTCAGTTCCCAGAAATTTTGACCACTGGCCATGCGAGTAGGGACTTCTGGGGATTGAAGTCCAAAACAGCTGCCAACATCTGGCCTGGAACAGTGTGGCAAACACTACATGGTGTAACTTGGCAGTACTGGTCAGGAGCAGGGCCTGAGTGACCCTGCAGGTGCTGGCAGAACCAGGAACACCTTTGCAGGCACTTGCAAGGAACACCTGAGGAACAATTATGCGGTGCAACCAGAGGCCCTGGAGATCAGCACAAAAGCTGTGATGCCGCTGTTTGGCACAGCAACGCAAGTCGTTGGGGAGGGGAAAGAGATGCCTTGTGCTCTGACCCCTGTCTCTCTAGGCCCTGCTCTAATTTGTTCCTGCTTTGCTCCAGCCTGTGCCCTTGCCGGGTCCAAGTAGACCCTGCCTTGCGCCTGCCACTCCTGCCTTAGCTGCAACGACTCACCAGTAAACTGAGCTTGGAATTGTGCTTGGACTCTCTGCCCCTCTGTGTGGGTGAAACCTGACCTGCCTCTAGCCTCTGGCCCATAGGGAGCCCCTGGACTCTGCCGGAGCCCCCACCCTGAACCCGGCATTCTGGCCCTTCCCGCTGCCGCCCACAGCCCAGCCCTCCCAGCACTGGTTTGGCAGGCAGGACACAAACAAATGTGCTGGAGGCAGTGATGTTTCTAAGTGACCCCTTCCAGGTCTTTGGAAGGTAATTGTCTGTTCACAGCTCAAGTGGCTGCAAGTTCTGTTATTCATCTTTATGACAATTCATGTACTGGTAGAGATTTCCTGAAATGAAATAAGAAGAAGAGGGGAAGACTGCTATTCATGATGTCTGCAGCAGCCGGTGATTGTAAAATGCACTGGTGCTAACTTACTCATCCGTTTTTGAAAAGGGACAAGGATCAGAGATTTAGCGTTTGGGACTGAAACTGTATTATAAATTAATACAATACAGTGAGTTTGATAACTCAAAGCCACACAGTGTTGTTTTTATTTATATAATACTTTTCATACCATGGAACACCTGGCTTTGCTTTATTTGGTGCAGGATAATATTATGGGGCATCATTTTACAGAATTTCTGCTAGACACCAAAGAACTACAAATGCAAAAAGTCAGTGCAAAGCAGTGGTTTTTCGAGCGCTGGTTCTCAGACTGGCATTGGTCCACTGTAAATTTCCTGCTGGTCCCTGAAAGCGCTGCATCCCGCTTGCTGTGGACCGGCACGGGGACTAAGTATGCTCTCCCTGCAGATTCACCACCTCTTGCTCAACCGAGGTGACCAGGGAAGGAGAGGAAGCTCAGTAAGAGCCTGCTGGAAGCTGGGATTCACACCGCACTAGTCTGTCCTCCGGGACTTTTTTCCCGGGATTTCTGCTGGTAAGGGAAATGTTGAGGAGGGTTGTGTTGAGTGTTGAGGCGGTTGTGTTGAGTGCCTTTTCTTAGCCGAAAGATTTCTTAGATTCCCAAAATCTCCATTTCCTGGATGTTTCCCTGTACAGCTCATTCTCTCTGGCCCTTCTGAAAAGGGTGAACACCTTTAGACCATCTTTGGAAGTAGAATTTTCTGAACTCTAACCCTAAACTGAGCCTTTAAGTAGGAACCCTAAATTCCAGCTGAAAGGCACACTGGGCAATAGGGATTTCGTAAACGTTGGCTTCCCAGATGTTTTTCTGTACAGCTCATTCTCTCCAGCCTTCCCGAAGACTGTTCAGGCATCTAGGCCTTCTTGGGAGGTAGAGTTTTCCTGACCCTAACCCTAACCCTAAGCTGGGCCTTCACCCTAACCCTAAATGGTTGTGAAAATGTAACTTTTTCTGCACAGCTCATTCCCCCTGGCCCTTCTTAGCTTTAGAATTTAGCTTTACGGTTAGCTAAACCCTACGTTAACCCTAAACCCTTAGCTTTAGGGTTAATGTAAGGGTCCAGCTTAGTCTTATGGTGCGGTAAATTATGCTTCCCAAGATGGTCTAAAGGTCTTCACCCTTCTCAGAAGGGCTGGAGAGAATCTGCTGTGCAGAAAAACATTCAGGAAATGGAGATTTTGGAAATCCCTTTAGCCCCTTCTACATTTATACAGCCCTTTGGGGTGAAGGTGAAGGCCCAGGTTAGGGTTAAGATTAGGAAAAGTCTAACTCCCAAGAAGAGCTAGATTCCTGAATGATCTTCAGGAAAGATGGAGAGAATGAGCTGTGCAGAAACACATCCAAGCACTGAACATTTTTATAATCCCTCATCCCACAGGTAAGCAGCTTTTTAGGTTTAGGGTTCTTACGCAGCTTACAGTTAGGTTTTCAAAATTCCACTTCCCCATAACATCTAGAGGTCTGTGGTGTTTTCAGGTAGGGCAGAAATAATGAGCTGTGCAGAAATAGATGGAGGTTGTGTACATTTCGGAAATTCCTGTTGCTTTGTGTTCATGTAAGCCCACATTTAGGCTTAGGGGTGTGGCCGTGCTCAGGGTTAATTTTAGAAAAACTCTTTTTCCTGTGATGGTGTAGAGTCCTGTAGGCTCTTCAAGAAGGACAGAAAGAATTTGCTTTGCAGGGAAATCTGCAGAAAGTGGTTCTTTTGGAAATTCCTATTTCCCCAGGTATATTTTAGCCTCCATTTAGGGTTAGGGGTAAGGCCAACATTAGTGTTAGGGTTCGGAAAATGCCCCTTCCCATGAGTTTTCAGAGACCTTTGCCATGTTCAGGAGGGACAGATAGAATGAGCTGTGCAGAAAAATCTCCAAGAATCTGACATTATGGAAATCTCCATTGCAGCAGGTCTTTTTAAGCCTCTATGTGGGTTAGGGCTAGTGCTCAGCTTAGGACAGAGTTAAGCAAAATATGCATCCCACGATTTTGTAGATGCTTGCAGTGTTTTCAGGAAGGGCAGAAACAATGATCTGTGCAGAAGTCCATGAAGTGGACATTTTGGAAATCTGTATTGCAGCTGGTGTATTTCACCCCTCAGCCTCAGGTCTGCAGCCTAGCTTATGATTTGGTTATGAGAAACTTCACTTCTTATTATGGAGTACAGGCCCCCAAGGTGATCAGGAAAGGTAGAAACAATCAGCTGATTAGAAAAATCTCCTGGAAGTTGACACTTTGGAAATCCTTACAGTGGCAGTTGTATTTCCACCCCTTTATTATGCTTAGGGCTAACATCCACCTTAGGGTGAGTGGTAAGAAACACGGAACTTTTCAATATGGTGTAGAGGACTGCAGATTGATTTGGAAGGGCAGAAAGATCTTAAGGATTTGGACATTTTGGAAACCTCTCTTTTGGGGGGTATATTTTATCCCTCTTTATGGTTAGGCCTAAGGCCCACCTTAGGGTTAGGTTTAGAAAATCTATGTTTACAGTGATGCTTTAGAGGCCCCGAGGGTTTTCAGAAAGGGAAGAAAGAATGCGCTTGTGCTGAAATGTCTCCAGGGAGTTTACATTGTACTAATCCCTATTGCAGCTGGGAATTTTCAGCGCCCCATTAGGGTTAGGGCCAAGGCCTAGCTCAGGTTTAGCGTGAGAAAAACTATGATCCCCATTATGGTGTGGCATCCTGTGGGGTGTTCAGAAAGGCCCGAATAAATGAGGTGTGCAGAAAAATCTCCAGAAACTGGGCATTTTGGAAATTCGTATTGCAGCAGTTGTATTTTAGCCCCTTTGTGGAGACATCCCAGCTTAGGATTAGGGCTAGAAAAAACTTCACTTCCCATAATGATGTAGAGACCTGCTTTCTGTTCAGTAATGGCAGAAAGAATGAGCTGTGCAGAAAAATCTCCAGGATGTGGTCATTTTGGAAATCCTTATTTCCACAGGGATATTTTGATCCCCAATTAAGATAAGGGCTCTGTCCCATCTTAGGGTTGGGTTTAGAAATACACCGCTTCCCATTATGGGGTTTGGGCGGTGGTTTTCCACCACCAATCTGCAGACCTGCATAAATCCACCAGAATTTGCCTGCCGCATTCCACTAACTGCAGACCTGCAGAGGCTAGGAATGCTCTCCCTGGGGATTCACCAGCTCTTGCTCAACTGAGGGGACCAGGGAGAGGGAGAGAGCTCAGTAAGAGCCAACTGGGAGCTGGGATTTGCTCTGCGTTAGTTCACCTCTGGGCAGGGCCCTGAAGACAGGGACTTTATCTGGTGTGTTTTCTGCTGGTAAAGGAAATGTTGAGGCAAGGATGTGTTGAGTGTGTTTTCTCTCCCACATAGCTAATCTGTGCTGGTTTCTATGGGGTTTGAGTATTTGGGTTTCATTTTTATCATTTTTAAGATTATGAACATTATTGTATTAAGGAACTTTGATTTTGTTTTGCTCTGCTGTCAATATTGTATTTGAATTTGTATTTTCTGTAAGTATAGCATTGCATTTAAATTTATTTTTTATTTTGGTATTGTACATTTTTGATCAGGAATTCTTGAAAAGAAGCAACAGCAGATTTCATACTAGCCTTATTTGAATTAAATATTGCTGTCTAAACATTTCAGTTGTATTTGATTGCATTTAATTTCAACATTTTATTCTTTCCTTAGCATTTTTTACTGCTTGGTTTCTGGTTATTTTAGAGCATTTTCCTTTTTTTGGTATTACGTTTAAAAACTAATACACAAAATAATATATTCTGTATATAATGCTTTTTATTTCTGCCTGAGCAGTCCCTGAAATAATTTTCCTATTTTTGCTGGTCCCCAAGTATAAAAAGATCGAAAGCCACTGATGTAAAGTAATGATTATTGATTCTGTATTATGATCTTATGGGGAATCAATAGCCTCCCACATAGCAATGTTAATTTCCTTTGAAACAGCTTGAAGGGTTTTTCCACCTTTTTTTAAAAAAATACTTGTTCTTGAAGTAGGTGAAACACTGTGACAACCTGCCTCTTCTCTACAGTTTTAACATCAGGAGCAAAATGAGTTCTGCCTGTGACCATGTCTAAACGGTGCAATTCCAGCAATAGGAAGTAGGTGGGGCTGTAGGCTACACCCATCCCTGTGGCTGAAGGTTTTAGATACAGAGCAGGCTACACCAGGTGTTCCTCATGGTTCAGGTCCTTCAGGTTCTTCTCACAAGCCTCCTATATTCATTCCACAATTCTGTTTATACCAGAGGTGTTTAAATAAAACTAGATTTTTTTTTTTTACCTTGAACACTTCTTGCCATATGTGCTGTGCTAAGTAGATCATACATGTTATAAGCCAGGCGTGTATATTTTCTGGGGCACAAGATACTGCACACCAAACCTTTTTCCTGTTAGCTTTTTTCTAACACTGAGTTCTTCAAAGAATGAACAAGCCCAGTTTTCCTTCATGGTGATCAACCTCTCCTGCATACAATTTGTATAGGATTGTTCCTGCTACAGATACTCCGTATGTACTTCTCTGTTCCAGAGATGTCCTTGTAGGACTCCCACTGCCTACGGCAGCAACTGAGGTACAGGAGGGTGTTCTTGGAGAGACACTTTTTGGTGGTGGCACCTTGGTGGCACAAATACTCACCACAGAAAAATTCGTCTTCCACCTATTGGTGCCAGATGAAGTGGTTCTTTTAAACCTGTTGAAAACCTTTCTGGTATTTAAACTGTTGGGTGTTTCTCTATTTCAATTATATCAGAAACATTTCCTGGCACTGTTTGGGAAAGCTGGTATATTGATCAATTAATCTTTATGCCGTATTTTAGTGTTTTTATGGTTCATGTGTTATTTTAGTTACATGCATGCACACACACATACACGTGTGTGTGTGTATTTACTGTTGTAAGCTGCCTAAGAATATTTTTGCCTTGCATGTAAATATCTAAATAGATGATGATGATGATGATGATGATGATGATGATGATGTGGCTCTAAGGAGTACAAGGATGTCCTGATACAACACAATTAAAACAGAACTGATGCTAGAGTTTTCTAATGTCACAGTCTGGACGGAAATCCTTATTGTTCAATTATGCATGTATATATTGCAGTGACATTTCATGTACTCAAAGCATTCATTCAATATGCAGTTAACATTCTGTCACACAACAGAAGAAAGCGTTAGTGAAACATTTTAAAGGCAGTGTTATATTATGTAGTCAAATGGGTTTAGAAAACAGCTTTGCAAGCTTCCTGTTCCATGTTGTGACAACATTAGTCTTTGCACCTCTGGTGGAAAACAAGTAAATGAAGAAACACATGGTAGATTCTTCCAGTAATGGATTTTGACAGCACTACTAAATTACACATGTAGCTAGATTCATTGGTACACAGCAAGGTTGCCGACCCTT
Organism: Varanus komodoensis; assembly: GCF_004798865.1. Taxonomy (NCBI): domain Eukaryota; kingdom Metazoa; phylum Chordata; class Lepidosauria; order Squamata; family Varanidae; genus Varanus; species Varanus komodoensis. The sequence continues at coordinate 3,070,007 of NW_025335349.1, read as the reverse complement.
CCCCACCCCCAAACCAAAAAGGGTTGTGAAAAATTGACTGCCACTCTTTGCTAGTGAAAGGAATGAACGTTTTATTTGTAGAAGGCTGCTGGTCAAGAAGGTAGCTGTGCATGAGACTACTGAGAAATGATGCCTACACAAATGAAGGAAAGGAGAATGAGATAATGATTCTGCCACTTCTTTAACTCTCAGGATTTCAGTGACAGTAAAAGAAGGAGATGCTGCCAGGCAAAAGGCTAAGAGGAGAGTGGAGCAGTGGTTAGAGTGATGGGTTCTACCTGGGAGAGGTACAGTCCTTCCTCAACCTCACTGGATGTCATTTGTGGCATGTGCTTTCAGCCACGGGGTCAAACTATACAGGACGTTAAATGTGTGACTGCACTGAGGGCATCATTTTAGTGTTGCTGAACAGCTGCGGTGAGTAGGAGGGAATCAGGATCAAGGTTGTTCTGCCATCTTGACAACAGCAGCAATAATGCTCCACACCAGAACTGTGAGAGGGAAATGGCTACTGGTGTAGTTGCCAGCTCCCCTTTTGCAGCCAGTTGCAGCTTTGAGGGAAGGTGCTTTTCTCAAGGACCACAGGAAGGAGAAAGTTCACTGCCCTTAGGCATGCACCATGCTGTTGGCACTGATTTAATTTCTGCTTCCTTCTTGCAAGCAGAAATTAAAAACAGGCTCACTACGCCGTGCTGTATGTGAAGTGATATCTGCAGTTGCTGTAATCTACCTTCAAGAGCTGGGGTGGGAACAAATGAAACAAGAACTGTGCACAGGAAAGTGAGAAAGAAGATATCCCTATCTCATAAAGATGAACAATTCTTTGGTGCTTGATGAAACACCAAAAAAGGCAACCTTCTGCCTACCTTGGATATGGGACACAAGCAGTATGAAAAACAGGCAGGCAGGGGAATAAAGCCTGGATGAGTTTTTCCTATGACTACCCAGCAGCCTGCCAGGAATTTTGCTCTGCACATCATTTTTGTAGATAACCATGCAGATGGCTACTAACATGAACTGGGGGTGGGTGGGCGCCATCTTTCTTTATATAGCTTTTGATACACTAGAGAGGCAAGAAAGGGTTTATATGCTCCCTCTCAACACCATAAATTCTCCCTATCCCCAGGTGTTGCCCCAGCTGTTTCATTCCTTGTGTTTCTCAATCCACTATGATACATGGTCCACCACTAATCACAAAGCAATTCATATTTCATTCAGGCCAAGCCTGATAGCCATAATGTTCCAAAGAGTATTGGTTAAATGTAAAAACCTTATGTCAAAAGACCTTTATTAGGACCAACCAAAATGTCACAAAGTCTCAAACGAGCTTTTGAGTTTTCTGGAACATTAGGCAAAATGTTGAAGAAAAAGAACAGAAGTTTGAGGATCAACCATTCTTAAAACAGAGGATAGGAAGAGTTATGTGGAAGTAACTGGATTAGTCCTACAGGGTACAAGACAGATTGCAGGATGCACTTTGGGCTACTGGTGTGCATGTGCACACAACACATACACAAGGCAATAATGATTGCTTCCTCCGTTTTGAAAATACCAGATTTAGTAGTTTCCTGGTCCGGTCTCTAGATCGATTGATGACATTGATGACAGCCAGTTAGATATTCTTATTAAAAATATGGGACATTTGCTGTGAATGGTATCTAGGTAAGCCACACCAGTAACATCTAGAGAAAAAGCCCCACTGAGGTCCCTGAAGATGCCCTGAAGGGTGAGAAACTTCAGCAACACAGCTTTTCTGCATGGCAAGAAGCCTTCTGGCACTGTCCCACTTTTTCACAGTTGGAAGCGTTGTTTTTGTTGTTTCAACAGGGAATTGGGAAACAGCATTATAAGCACTGAAATATGAAATGTGGAGGACTTGTATATTTGCAAGATTATCTTCTACATGTGCAACTACCTAAATCTTAAGGTCCTTTTCAGAGGCCCTGTGTCTTCAAGGGCCCCTGCCAAATGAGATAATGTGGAAGAACACTAAGTATGAAGGTAATGGTACACACTGCCAAAACAGAAAAAAATGCTTGGCCCTTGAAGAAGTCACAGATTTGTATAGAATTTTATCTGCAGATAGGCTGCGAGATTCAAACTGATAAATATTTTCTATATCTAAATAGAAATCCAAGCCACTGTATTGGGGAAATCTGTGATCAAGTGGAATGATCAGTTTGCTGTCTAGATGCTATTGATGGGCAACTTTCAGGCCTTGATCTTCTCATGCTTCTTAATGGTTGCTGATCTTTAAATCTGAGGAGTCCTTAAAAACAAGGACTGCCCTATGTAGAGCAGGACACATGGCCACCCTAGCGCTAGGCAGAATATGTTTTTAGTAATGGCCTTCCAAGAGATGCTGAGATGGCAGTTTTTTCAGACTTTTGAGTGTCTAGTGGAATTTGTTCTACTTGCCCAAGGTATTTACATAAGTATATATATATTTTAAAATAAGGTGTGTTTTATATTTTAATTGTTCTCACTTATTTTATACTGTACTTTAATATTGTGTCTGTTAGTTAATCCCCAAGAACTTGTGTTATGAGGCAGCTATATAAATATAGCAGGCAGCTAAGCAAATAGCTAGGTCAAAGAGAAACAAAACAAAACAAAATTGTGGATTTGGGAGTCAAGTTACCACATGGGAATTGTTAACATCAATAGTCTATCAATATATTCATGCATCTTCTTGCCAAGAAAATGCAGAGAAATTATGAGTAGTGGGGGGAAAGAGCCACGCAAGCAGTTTCTAACCTGATTGGCTCTCACTTTCTGGTTGAGTGGGAAATAGATGGTGTTTTGAACGCCATTTCTCTTGTGCTAGCTCACACGGTTCAGTAGCTGCTTCCAAGGTCGCAAAGATCCACCTGATTTACTCAATGTTACTTACTTGAGATGCTGGTAGTGTGTGCTGCACATTTATTTATGTCTTCATAAGTGTACAGTTATAGCTATTTGTTCCCCAATACATGTCTGAAGTAACAGAGAGAAATTAAAAACATCACTCATGCAGTATCCAAAGTGGCCATTTTGGTCACTGAGGAAAAGGCTTTCATTTAGAATGCCAGAGAGAAATGCAGAGATCAGCAGAAGGTAGAGGAAAGAGAATGGTGAGTGTCTTGTTGGGACAAAAAGGGACCCTGAATTATTGTTTATACATCTCCATATTGTGTCTGAAGATCAATACAGCATTCTCCACGGTCCTCGTTTCATGACAATTTAGAAATCCTATGAATCTGGAGACTTTTTATAGGCCTTAGTCCTAGTAAGATTTGTTGAGAGCATTCATGTCACCAGGCCTCCTAAAAGAATTGGCCCATGTGCTGTTTGAGGAGAGGGAAAGGATGCCGTTTTCTCCACAGAGATGCAGTCGGCCAGTTGCGTAAGTGCAATATCCATGCACTGTGTCCCAAGAGGCTCTGGAACAGCTCCACAGAGTATTCAGATTTTTAGTGGATATTTTAAATGTTATGTTTGCATTCGTTTTCTGTTTTAAGCTTTGCATTTATGCCTTGAGTGCCATTTTGAGTGGAGGGAGGGATATACATTTAATAAACAAACAAATGAATAAATAAAAAAATGGGCCACAATGCCAATCCTTAATTTGGATGGTCCTATTGAAGGATGGCACTTGTGAACCAGCAAAAAAGAGGGAGATGCATTGCCACAAAAGAGGACTCCTATTTGCATAAAATTTGTATGTGCTAATTTATATGCATAGATGCATACTTAGAAACATTAAGAGAAATTATTAAATTTATAAACTGCACCAGTAGCCCTATATTAGATGCAAATACAGCTGCTTTCATCACAGTGTGGGGAGCAGTGCCTGGGTGACCAGCAGGCCTTGCTCAGTTTGCTGTCCAGGTGCTGCTGATACAGATCTTCAAGACCCAGCTCTTCCTTTGGATGGCTCTTTAACCAGACTTGGACTGGAGAGCTCTTCAAATAAAGAATAAAGTTCTTTGACCACCCTTCAAATAACAGATGTAGCACATAGCTAGCAAGGCTAGGAACCACTGATAGCCTCCTCCTCCATGAATTTGCCCAAGCCTCTTTTAAAACCATCCAAATCGGTGGCCATCACTACCTCCTGTGGCAGTGAATGCAGTAGTGTGTGAATGCATTCTGTGAAGAAGTACTTCCTTTTATCTGTCCTAAATCTCCCACCAATCAATTTCATGGAATAGCCTATTTTCTAGTATTATGGAGGAGAGAGAAATGCGCCTCCCTCTCCACTTTCTCTACACCACAAATAATTCTATGCACCTCTATTACGTCTCCCCTTACTTGCCTTTTCCCCTAAGCTAAACAATTCCAGCTGCAATTGTTCCTCAAAGGGGAGTTGCTCCAACTCTGTCATCATTTTAGTTGTCCTTCTTTGCACTTTTAACAATTCAGCAGTGTCCTCACTTGCAACAACCTTGGCAGATCTATTTTCAATTCCATTCCTAATGATGCCTAACATGGAGTTTGACTTTTTCGCAACAGTTGTATGCTGGGTTGACATTTCCACTGAGCTGTCTGTCACCACCCCAAAATCCCTTTCTTGCTCAGTCACTCCAAGCTCAGGTCCCATCAGCCTATATTTGAACTTGGAAGTTTTTGCCTCAATATGCATGACTTTACATTTCTTTACACGATAGTAAAGAAGGATTTGCCATTTTCATGCCCTTTCTCCCGGCTTCGATAGATCCCTTACAATCCCTTTTGGTCTTAAGCACCTGAAAGAGTTTGGTGTCATCAGCAAGCCTGGCCACTTCTCTGCTTACTTCTAATTCCAGGTCATTTATGAATAGGTTGAAAAGCACTGGTCCTTATACACTACCCTGCATGACCGCACTAGTTACGTCCCTCCATTGAGAGAAATTATCATTTCTTCCCACTCTCTGCTTTCAGTTATTTAACCCATTGGTGACCCATAAGAGGACGCTCCCTTTTATTCCATGAATACTAATTTAGCTCATGAGCCTTTGGTGAGGGACTCTGTCAAAAGCCCTTTGGTAGTTCAAGTAAATAAGGTCTACTTGTCCATGTGTTTACCAACACTCTCAAAGAGCTCTAACAGGCCAGTGAGACAGGACTTACCCTCGCGGAAGCCATGTTGATTCTATGTCAACAGCACTTTCCCCTTTGTGTGCTTACTGATTCTATAGAGAATAATGTTTTCAACCAATTTATCAGGAACAGACATTAAGCAAACTGGCCTGTAATTCCCTTGATCCTCTTTTAAAAGTATTTTGGCCATTTGTCAGTTCTCTGGTACAGAGTTAATCTTAGGAACTGTAATAAGAAGGTCAGCAATTCCATATTTGAGATCCTTAAGAACTCTAGAATGGATGCCATCTGGACCATGTGATATACTGACTTTCAGTTTGTCAATAAGGTTGAGAGTTTCATCTTTTGTCATTACTATCTCCTTTAATTTCTCTTATTCCCTCCAGAATGCATATGGTCAGGAACAGGTATCTTTTCTGTGTCCTCAGCTGTACAGGAAAAATATATTAAAAAATCATTCAGCTGCCTTACAATAACCTGATATTCCTTTATTGCTCTTTTATTTCCATTATCATCCAATGGTCCAACTGTTTCTCTAGCTGGCATCTTTCTTCTTATATATTTAAATATTTCTTTATCGTTGACCTCAAAGTTGTGGTGAAGTGCGCCTCAAAATGTTCCTTGTTTCTCCTTTGTGCAGGCTTGTGCTCCCCTTTGTTTTCCTGATTTGGGCAATACTTCCATTTCTTGAAGGAAGCTTTCTTTTCTCTAACAGCTTCCTTTACATGTTAACCATGTTGGTGACCTTTAGACTTCATGCTACCTTTCCTAACTTGTAGTAGGCATACTATATTATTTGGGGTTTCGAGTATTCTCCAGGCATTTTGAAGGAATTTAACCTTCTTGACTCCCTTCTAAAACTTTGTTTTTACCAGTTCTCTCATTTTAGAGCAGTTTCCTCTTTTAAGGTCAAACACAACCATGTTCAGCCTCTGTCACATTCTTCCACCTTATTGTACATTAAAGCTGATCGCATGGCGGTCATCATTTCCAATCAGTTCCACATTACTTGCATCCTCTACTATGTCCTGGGCAACCTCACCTAAGATCAAATCCAGGATTGCTGCTCTTCTGGTTGGTTCCATGATCAACTGCTCTAGGGCACATTTATATAGGATATTGAGAAATTATTATTATTATTATTATTATTATTATTATTATAACATTTCTA
>NW_025335349.1:3025264-3063675 GCF_004798865.1 Varanus komodoensis | reverse complement strand
TGGGTTGAGTTTCAGTTTATTGGCCCTCATCCATTCCCTTACCTCGGCCAAGCACTGGTTCAGCACAGCCACTGCCTCACCTGGATTAGTGGAGAATGAGAGGTAAAGCTGGGTATCATCAGCGTATTGATGATTCCGCAACCTCTCTGTCAGAAGTGGAACATTTATTTATCTAGTCAATGTGTGGGGAGTTGAAGTCACCCATTATGACAGCACTGCCTTTGTCTGAGGCAGTTATGCAAAACTACCTCGTTATCAGACAGAAACCCTGATATCTGAGATTAACTAAGTCAGTTCAGGCCCAAAATGTCACTTCAGGGTCAAAAACCCCAAAATCTTTGACCTACCTGCTCTAGGGGGAAAAGGACATGGTAGAGATAAAGGAGATGCATTTGCCCATGTTTGAAACATGATTTTAGGGGTTTACAAAAGCCTACATATAAATGCTAGCACACCACATGTAGTCTTTGAAGCCTGTGATAACTCTACATACATTTTTAAAAACTGTATTTACTCCAGACTGCTCAGGCCAGCACAAAGATACTCTGAAGGACAACCTTGTCACGTGTATGATAAACACTAGCACTTTGTAGTTCATTCCGTCAGTGCTGGAATGAAAAGTAACTCAATAAGGAGTGGACTTTAAAAAAATCAAGGAAAGAGGAATAATGCCCAGCCTTTATAGCAGGTTCTTAATTCTTCACATCTGATGCTTAGGTGCCGCAAAACATAAAGCCAGGCACCTGAGCACTCCCTTTTCTTACTGATGGTTTTACATTTGTTGAACTTAGGGAAAGAGAAGTATTTTGAGATCTAGCACAGGGTGTTTAAAAAAGAATGTGGATTCTTTAATCAATGAACTGAAAAGCCAATAATTGGAATCCTACGCATTACTTTATGCATTGTTCGGCTTAGTTGCATACTGAAAATTGCAACAGTGGCAGTCTAATAGCAACCCAAATAAAGCTGCTCATGCTTCTATATCCTAAACCAATTTGGTGGTACAGACCAGGAACCAGCCACCAAATTCCAGTCTGAATGTTTCTTGCTCACTGTATCTCACTGGCTCCTGACCATCTTTTTTCTTGTTCTTTATGAGTCTCATTATTTCTTCATAGTGCTTAAGAAATGCAGCAAGTTTGAATTTCACCCCTATCAGAACCCTTTTCTTTTAAATACTTTCCCAAAAGAGTTTAAAAAACCTGCCTTGCTATGCTCCTCCCAGTTTGCTATTGAAAACAATTTTCTAATATTTTAATTCAACAAGGAATCAAAGCAACATAATGAAACAGAGAGAGGGCGAGAGATCTCAGCTGCCCAGCTTCTGCTACAGTCAGTCACAACGTTTTGGCCTTGTATCTTGCAGCTCAGTGTACCTTACTTCAGGGAAGCCTTTAAAACCCTGTGACTTCCTGCCAAGCATTTTAGAGGGACTTTTTTCAAAGAAACAAACACATTCATAATGTGGTCTGAACCCCTCCTTTGTTCCATTTCAGCAGAGTGAGGCTTTGGCACAGTTCCGTAATGCTGACAGTACCTTCAGGTACTTCAGAAATTGAATCTGTGTTCAGCACGATGCCTCAAAGGAGGTTACAACTGCAGCAATGGATAACATCCAGACAAATGCACAGAATGTCAAGATAATTTTCATCTGTTGTAACTGGGGAAATTGACAAAGAAGATTGGCACTAGACTGTTTCTGCTCTCTGGAGGGTTGTTTAGACCACTATGTAATACAGTGGAGAACAATAAAAAAAATTCTGCTGTTGAATCAATTGTAATGGCTTTTAAGGAAGTACTTGTAATAAAGTCCAATGGGATTGTTTCTGCTTTCCCGAGTTTGAAAATTGTGGTACTTCTAATAACCTCTAGCACAATGAAGAAGGAGTAGCAAGGCTATTCTTTCTAGGGGTGTTCGCAAGTTTGGTTGACTCTTGTTACTTGACAACGAGCTTGTTGAAAACAAGCTGGACATAAACAGGAACCTATTTGGTTCTCAGAGCAAACACATAAATCGTCAAGACCTTCATGTCTTGGGAAGAAACTCCAAAGGATATTGGCAGTGAGTTCCTTATCATCTGATGGCCATTTTGTGAACATGTGAATTGTTTCAGTGCCTTTTGGGTAGTTACCTGAAGCTGCAACGGAGAAAGGGTGACTCATTTGTACTTCTCCCACTGCCACATCTGCATCTCATGCATCTCATGCACCAAGACGTGCACTCGTTGCATGCAAGAGAGGGCACACCCTCGCCATGGAGGACTATATGTCTATACTATATGTCTCCCTTCACACAAGGCCCCGCGGTAACAATGGAAACAGCAGAAAGCTCTGTTCAGGCATTCAGTGCCCTCTGGCCCTGCCCCTGCCTTGTGCTGAAAGAAAACTAATGCTTTGCTTCACGGGGGCATCCTTCCCACAGTGCCCCTCTCCTGGGCCTCACGCCTTTGAGTCAGGCAAGGACCAGCAGCAAAGGCTGCCCTCTGAGCAGGGGCACACTGACAAGCGCTCCCTGGAGGTTGTCTTTCTCTTCGCAGCTGCAGCCCACTGACTCATTTGGCCCTTCCCCTGGCCCAGACGAAGGTGGTGGTGAGGAAGAGGAAGAGGAGCTGCCAGTGGCCGTGCACTCACTGTAGCAGTGCTGAGAAAGAGGAGGAGACACCCTGGTGGCTGGTGCAGGTGGAGTCACTGGTGGAGAGGGCTGCTGGAGGCTGCCTTGCCCGAGCACCTTCCAAAGTCTGGAGGCAGGACGGGGTTGGATTAAATGTAGGATGAGACTTTTAGGGAGGAGCTGTGGTTCGGATGATGCCGCCTCACCTGCTTTCAATGCGTTTTGCAGCCAACCCAGCCTTGTCTCTCTCCAGAGGCTGGTTACAGAACGTCATTTTGCCCGTGGTGACCTTTATCATTCAGAGGGCACTTCCCACTACGGAAAGACCTTGGCTGCTCTTATCGCAACTCTGTGAGGCAGATTTGGTTTGAGAAGCAGAATGACTTTTGCAAGGTGGCTAGTGAGGTTCATGGATGAATATTGCTTTCAACTTGGCTTTTCAATGTCCATATTCAAAATGAAGATATACTTTAGAACATGCCCCACAGAAGTTTTTTACTCTCTGAAAATATAACTGTATTCACATCCTCCACTTCACTCTCAGTTGAGGCAGACAATTCAAATACAACTATTATCCTCAAAACCCAGAAAATTCAGTTTGTTTCTCCTTAGAGGTACGCCAAAATCTGCCCATCTGATAGAAAGCAAAGGCGACTTCACCTTATCCAGGTGAAATCCTTGTACCTTCCTCTTATCAAACTTGTTACATTTGTTTTTTCAAGTCCTATCTGCAGTCCTTTTATTTATTTCCTTCTATTCAATATTCTCAGTAAGATGCCAGAGCTTCGAAAGAAGAATCTCTAGCCATAGAAGCTTTAAGTCAAAACTGCATTTCTCTTAGTTGTCTTGCCAAATTAAAAACATAAAGTATGGTTCTTTGCAGCTAAAGATGGGATGTGGTGCTGAGGTGTTTTCAATCTATCTTTTTATTTTTCTATCAATCCGCATGCACGTAACATTTTCATAAGAATCAAGACATGCATTATTTACATCAAAGACAAAGATGATAGATCAAACATGTGTGAAATATTTGTTGATGTGTGAACCTTATTTTGCCAGTGATTAATGGATGCAATCTATTTCTTAACAAATGTGTTTTTTCTTTATCTTCTTTCTTTTGTTCCAATGGTGTTAGCAATTTATTCTCCTGTTTGACTGTTGCATGAACTGTGATGCTCTGCACTGTCTTATGCAACACCCCTTAGCATATTCCACTTAATTATCATGGGTTGATTTCATACATGACTAGCATAATAATATGTAATATTAATCGCTTCAATGGAAGTTAGAGTTCAAGAATTCTAGTAGTTTAGTTTAGTTTGTGGTTTGGTTTAGTTTGAGTTTTTTTTTCGTTTTTGATGTTTGTTTTGCAATGGCTGATGGTTTTGTACCAGAATTTATTTGCTATTCATCATATCTGAAGGTAAGTACCTACCTCATTTTGGTGCTTTTGCAGATTTTATGAACCTGTTCTTTTTATGTGGTTTGTGATATAATATACCATATTGTCATGGACCTAAAGCCAATTTCTCCTAGGCTAGTGTGTGTATGTGCACTCTCACACACAATAATTCTACATTTTCAAATGCTGTTCCATATGTCTAAGAGTATTGGGGTATAGTTTTATATATGATGAGATGGAGAAATTCCTATGCTTCCCAGAATGCCCAGAACTTGGTTCTGTTTAAGCAAGCATCAGACTGTATCTTTGTCTGTTAGTATCTTGCAAGCTTTTGTGTCTTTACTTCTTCCATTTCTTAGCGGAAATCCAAAGCTTTGCATCGTCTGAAACCTAGAAATTTCTTATTCCCTGATGCTGCAATTATCCCAAATGAAGTTAATTTCTTCGTTAATAGTGCTGTTCTATTAGATTCCCGATATCAGCTAAAATCTGTAGTAATTCAAACCACTGAGGCTACCCACCAGCCTGTTCCTGACATTTGCCCAAGTATCTTCAGGGAATGGGCTGCATGTCTGCCCCAATCCCTGATGCTGTCGCTTTCAGCAGCGAAGTCTAAGGGTTTCCTGCATGTGCTTGCCTGGATGTAATAGAATTGTCTGTATGATCAGGAACTCTGCTTTGTTACAGTCCCATTTATGTACAGAGTCAACTGTGTGGAGTTGATATTCTTGTGGATGGGGATGGGGGGTCAGCATACACGGCCCCATCCTTCTATATCATTTTAGCCCTGACATATGCAGGACAATATCTGGACAAGGGAATTGCTCATCATAAATCTAACACCCTTTCAGAGCAGGAATTGATTTTGCCATAAGGTACTTCCTTTATATAAAATAAATTCCAGTTATAGACTTTCAGCCTGACCTACCTCACAGAGTTGTTGTGGGGATAAAACTGAGAGCAGAAAGAAGAGAAAGATGCAAGCCACTTTGAATTCTTTAAAAAGAAAGAAGAAAACAGGTGGGGTATAATAAGTAAATTTAACTCACTGTCAGGATTAAAGACTATATTACTACCACTATTGAAGATTTTGTTGGACTGATTCTGTCTTTGCATTTATCTCTGTTTCTTAAGAAGTTTTAATCAATGGTGTTTGTTTACAATATTTCAAATGTACTTTCCAATTATCCACAAAAGGGCTTATAAATTAACAGAGCTATAAGATTATTCAATTTTTATGCTAACTTTAAGTGTATCATAGAGCCATTCAATTATCCGCTGTAGGCAGCTAGCATAATAATGCAATTTAATGTTTGGCATTTCTAAACCTCCCTTACTTTCATCCTGCTACTGAATAAGTTCTTTAATCTTAGGCATTTTCTTCATTCAAAGAAATGTTCTAAATGGCTGCTGCAATACTCTCAGTTGGGCCTCTTGAGTGGTAATGTTTGAAACAGAAAATGTAATAGTGGCTATCTTGGCATTTTAACTGCAGTGAAACATCCAAAGAAAGATAGGTTTATTTCTGCCACCTTTACTTCTGAAGCTTCACTTTGTTGCAAAATTTTCCATAATTGCCTAAACACACAGAGAAATTCACGCAGGTGTGGTTAAAAATACCCCAAGTAGATTTCTTATTTCATTGACAACATAGGATGAAATCTATGCATGCTTAGTTGGGAGGAAGTCCCACTGAAGTCCATAGGACTTACTTCCGAGTAGACAAGGATGGATTCAGACTACAATCCTATACACTTCCCAGGAATAGGTTCCATTAAACTCAATGAGGTTTACTTCTGAGTATACATTATGTAGGACTGCATGCCTGAAGTACTTACACTTCCTTTTAATTCTGAAAAACTTACTCAACAAACTTCCAAGAAGAATAAAACAGAAAGATAAAACAGTGGAACACTATGATATCTGAAAGACAAACTCAATAAAATTGCAAATGGTACAGTTTATGAAGAAACCCTAAATAACCATAAAAGGGAAAATCATTAAAGAGAAATGTAATCATCCATTAAAACATGGAGTAGTATGGCTGTTATGTTAACCTGATATGTAAAGCCCAACAAAGGAGGCACCAGGCAAATATCTCTGAGGAGGATGTTCCAGAACTGAGTACAACACAGGAGAAAGCCTTGTCTCCAGTCATTGTCCTAATCTCCAAAGATGTGGACATGTGAAAAAACATATCTGAAAATTAATTAAATGGCCATTGGGAATAGGTGGCCTTTTAGATAACAGAGGTCTCAAGTCATAAAGGCCGCTAAACATCAATTCAGCACCTCCTTGAGTTGCACTCAGAAACCCAGAATGATTTCAGACAACATGATTACCCACACCCAAGGGATGTGTCATTGTCATTTCAACTTGGATTGAAATGAGGTTATCCTGTTGTCTGAACCCAGCTGGGATTACAGACCATGAAACAATGCATAGTTCAGAACCCAGCAACAAACCATGGGCTCCCTTCATGGGTTATGTGTGGTCAACAAGCCATGGCTTATTAGCACAGCTGGGTTCAGATAACAGGATAACCTGAAGCTCAACAACAACCCACACTCACCCCTTTGTAGGTTATCCCTTTGTAGTGTAGATTATCATGTTATCTGACTTTGAACCCTGCCACAGACAGCCACTGAAAAGACACACTTCATGCAGCTAGTTCCAGTCTCAAGGTCACATATTCTTCTGTGCCTAGGAAAATGCACATATTGAAATTCAGGCATCACAGTGAAAAGAGTAACCAAGTGCTATCCACACTTCCTTTCCCACTGCCGCTGTGTAATGTACCCAGAAAGTTGCTATCATTAACATCTCCCCCCACCCCCGATTATGAATTAAAGCATGGGTATGTACTCTCGAGTTAATCTTTAAAAATTGCATTGTATGAAGGACTAGCTGATATTATTCTTGGGGAAAACAGTCATTCTATCTTTCTGGGGAATATTCATTATGAATATGCACTTGCAAGAGGAAATGCTGGGAGCAACTACCTGATTTAAAAGTCTCCTCCGCAAAATGCCTCTAAGAAGCATTTGCACTGGGCTTTGTGCTACCATGAAAGGTGCTTCCTTTTTAAAAAGCTTTCAGTGGCTGGTGGCTACTCCCCTGCAGTTTTTGTTTCACTTCCACCTGCCTGGAGGGAAACTGAAGGCTACCACTTGGGATACAGAGGAAAGAAAGCAATTTGAGTCATTGCAACATTTGTTTATATCAGGTAGTTTATGTAATTGTGGTAACAGAAAAAACTCTAACTTTTTGTTGGTCCATGTGACTTGTGTTGGCCTATGACTAGATAGATAGATAGATAGATAGGATTATTATAGCCAGGGCTGAAATTCGAAAATGGGATGACACAGGGGCTGCTTTCTGACTACACCTGCTTGTGTGAGTGCCTGGCTCACTCCTAACCCTAACCCTAAACTCAACACAGATGGAAAGGAATTTGAGCATCTTAGTACCCTTTTCTAAAAAGGAAACTGGTCCCAGCCTCAAAAGGAAACAGCCCCTAGAGTTTCTGCTTCAAGAAATTAGAACATGATACGCTCACCAACTATCTATCCATGTGTTACATATGTGGACAGAGATAACCATTTGGTGCCCTCACATGAGAAGTGTGGCTTGTCATCTTGTACAAGCCCAGTTTGGGTTTCACAGGGTGGGTTATTTTTCACAAACAAACTACTCTAAGAACCTGTGGCTTGGTTTAGGGTTATTGATACTCTCCGGAAATCTTGATTAGGGGAGTGTGCACTCAGAGCCACATGGAACACGCCGGGCCCAGTCTCAGAAGTTTATTGGCAGGACACCCAGTTACCCCTCTGACAGAAAATGCAACAGCACGGAGGGTAGTCGGAACTGACTATGAGTTCCCTGGGCACGTACAGGTTGTGGGTCATGTACACAGTTGTGGGGGCGATGATGAGGGAAGGATGGGGACATTGCAGGGAACGTCACATCCACAAACAGGATGATGTAATGTTAACAGCAGAAAGCATGTTGTGAAATGTTACAGCAATATTTATTTATTTATTTATTTAGGAAACTGCTATGCCGCCCCATTCGCCGAAGCCTCGGGGCGGCTCACAGACATAAATAAACGTCATTAAAATAATATAAATTAACAGTATAAATTAAGTCGCCCTGGCCAAAGAATAAAATAAATAAATACTATTAACAGTTAAAATGACATTTGAATAAAAAGGTCTTTCCCTGGCGCCAAAAAACAAATAAAGAAAAACAAATAACAAATATAAGGTGATTGGGCGATTAATGACAAGGCAAACAGTTGGGTGATGTGAAGTATAACAGATCCCAGGCTCGGGTTTTGACATTCAGTGGAAGATGATCGCATCAGGATGAGAGAAGCCGTTCAGCACTGCTCCCTGCAGCCGGTGAGCTGGCCCATACTCTCGTTTTGATTTTATTTGCATGGAAGCTGGGCAATGTGACGAGTTCTCAGGTGGATAACTACAGCAAGCATTCCTGAGTGGATTACACCTGATTCTTTGTATCAAGCAGCTTCGGGTGTGCCTCAGCCTCCGGGAAAATAGACGAATAATGAAGCCTCCGGCACTGCCAGCATTCCCAGGCACTGGGAGCCTGGCCAAAAAGCTTGGTTCTGGGGAAAGGAGCAAGGGCACTGCTGCTTGACTTTATAGTAAAAGACACACAATGGCATTCTTTTATTAAAGGCTTTATTTGGACTTTCCCGACAGCACTCATGATGACATATTGCATGATCTGGACTTGGTAGAGTGATTTTGTTGCGAGCTACTCAGAATGCCTGGGGACCTGCTGCTCCTTTCGCTCTCACTCGCGCTGCCCCCACATCTCTTCACAGTGCCCATAACCCTAAACCATGTGAGTTTCAAGATGCAACAGCTAGCAACTGAGGGAAGCGTTCAGCAAGAAGGGGAGTGGGGAGCTGGAAGCAGCTGGGAGGGGCATGCTTGGCAAGAGTGTTCTTTCTCTGGTATAAAATGGAGCACCCTAAGAAAAGCAAACTTCAGAATGGAGGATGACATTGACTAGGACGCTGATGAACAAGGTATCGGTATGCTGCCTCAGTACCGGGGAGTTAGTCTTGTATGACTGGACAACAGTGAAGTTCCGATGTGGGTGAGGGACGGGGAGAGGGGAGAGGTTCCCTCTGTAGCTGCAACCCCAGAGGCAATCGCAGAATGGGACCATCGAAGCAACCAGATCTGCCCCAAGGAGCCCTGTGATACGTAGCAAGGCTGGGTGGGAATGAGGCAGGGGGAGGCCAGGGCAAGCCAGGGCAAACTTGCTTATCTGCCAGGAGTTCTGTGAGTGGTTCAGTGAACTATCCACCCAAAATGGGTGGCTTATGAATGGGTTAACACAGTGTGATGTGTAAACCCGGCCAGTGAATGGAGATGCTGAACTGCCTAAAGAGTGACAGTTCATGATTTCTGCACATGTTACAGCTTGTGCAGGAAGAAGTTTAGTGGCAGAAAGCCAGCAGGGCAATTTCTATTTAGCAAGTATACCAACTGTATCCTTATCTTCCCTGTGTAAGCCACAAGCTTTCTGTAAGCCCTTGCCACAGTATTTCTTACATCTTCTGACATACAGAAAGCTCAAAAGCTGAAGAAAATATAGCTAAAGAAGCAGCCCGTATTCAGGTTTGGTTTTTGGCAAGGGTATCAAAAGATCAGAGCAACTCACATAGAGTGTTCCCCTCTGGAGTGTCATCCCACAATTTTTAACATTAATTTTTAATGGTAAAATAAAATGAGATAAAACCATAAAAGAATGGGAGGAGTAACTGCATGAATTTAAATATATTAAAATATATTTTAATCCATGTAATATGTGTATGATAATACAGCTTTCCAAGAATTATATATAAACTTGAGAAAAGGGAGAAAAATTTCACTATATGTTTGCAAGTGTTTGAAATATGCCACTTGTTCAAATGCTGAAAGTATTTTAGGGTCCTCAATCCACTGCATTATAGGAGGTGAGTTTTTCTCCTTCTAATGTTGTAATATCAGTGCCAAAAGGGTACAGAAAATCTTTTTGTACTGACCAAGAATTAACTCCCAGCAAGCAGGTAGATAATTGAAGAGGGCATGTGTGTCATTAAATATTAAAGGATGATCTAGTATGGAATTTATCCATATAATGACTTCCTCCCCACAAAAGGCAACTAACTATTGGTTATTGCCAAAATGTAGCAGTGTTATACGTCCATCAATTGGCCAGCATAGACAGCCCCTTCTCAAAGAGGTGTTGTGACATCCAAGCGATTTACTGAATAAGGCTCTGCCTGAGATCTGTGGATGCTTCAGGTACAGAGGTTAAAATGGTGAGCCATTGATTAGGCAAAACAGGGCAGTCCAGTTCCCTATTTTGTTCTTGCTGAAAGCCCTGTGTATTGTATTTATTCACTGAGAATAAGTATCTATAAACATGGATTGCGGGTCAGAATGTGCAATTGTGTGCATTGTCATTCGTGTGTAGAAGGCAAATGGCATACAAAGCTGAGAATAACAATAGCCCATCATTGGCACCCACTGATGAAAATCAGCTTATTTCTCCAAGCTGATCACAAAATTGTTGTTTTTCTTTTACTAGTACTGAGACCTGGATTTCTCTGTAGAGTCAGTTAGCATGAGCAAATGGATCCAAAGGTCATCTCTATCAACACATCTCTATCAACTGTGCGAGAGGACTCTTACCCATTTTAATTGTTGAAAAATTAATACCATCCACCTGGAGAGAGGATAAAGACAGAAAGATTTCAAAACTGATGCACTTCTGGAGAAAACACACCTTCCTGCTTTAGCTCTTGGGGTTTCATATTAAATTCTAACCCATTTCAAGAATTCTGCAGGAAGCCAGAATTATTCAGTGCAGTGCGAACTAGAGCAAGGCTAATTCAAAATACCAAGATAATGCAATGGTCTCCCCACAATGAAGGGAATGACTTTTTCTTTCAGAATCAATCATTTTGATTTTCTGCTCTTTATTCAGTTAAAAAGATTGCATTCTTTTAATTCTCAAAACCAATTGCTAGGTAATATTTTTTTCTGCATCACTGCTACATATAAATAACTATTTTATTTTTTCCATTAGCAGAAAGTTTGGGTTTAAGATGGAAAATGTTAGTCATACATTCGCTGAACTAAAGTCACCTCATCAGTCCTTCTGTGTACATGTTTGAACTGAACCGCAGCTGAATTGGCCTGCAAATATCTTTAATGGGCTTTTGTGGTGATGCAATGCGTGCCTGCAAGTCATCTGTCCCAGCACTCGGTTATACAGTTGTGTGTGTGTGTGTGTGTGAGAGAGAGAGAGAATATTTCAGAGCCGTCTACTGTGAGCCATCTACAAGCAGTGATTATCATTTTATCTGATTTGCATATCTTCTTGAGGGCTTGCTACATGGAGGCTTGCTTTCTAATTTTTTAAAATAAATGCATTGAATAATTAATCTCATCGTAGGGGACTTTGTGGAGATGGGAAAGGCCAGGATGCGTCGGCAAGGATGGCATTTAACTAAGAGTGTGATCCTAAGCATATTTAGACAGAAGGGGCATCCTACAGCTCCCACCATTCCCCAGCTGGGTGTTCCAGGACTCTTCTCTGGCTCAACAGAAATGGGATCGCGCCCTGAATATTTCCTTGGATGCAGCTGGAAGACTTGTGGAGCGTTCATTCCCTGGCAACAACTGTACCACCCTGGGATGCAGGGCTGCACAACCTCAGGCTGGCAGGCCAAATCTGGCCCTGGAGGTTCCCCAGAGGCTCTCCACCTCCCCGGTCTCCACCCCGTTTCCCTTGACTGCTTGCTGTTTGGGAGTCTCCTGGCTTCAGTGCATATCTGCCCCCAGTCTAAAAATCTGAATTGCTTCTTTGAGGGTTTAGTTACTGGCTATAAAAGCTTTAAACTGTGATCTGTTGAAATTTCGGCCATGCCCCAAGAGCTTCAGCCTGCGAGGAGAAGGAGGTGGCGCTGAGCTGAACCCTTGGTCCATCTTGTGTAATGTTGTCTAAAGTGACTGGCAGCATCTCTCCAGATTTTTGGTGGTGGTGGGGAGTTCCCCAGCAGCTCTGTCCAGAGATCTGAAACCTTTGCATGTGCAATTAATGTGCTACGGTCCCCGCCAACCAAGTCATACAACTAGCTCTTCATGCTTCTCTTTTTGACGCCTGAAATAATATGCAAAGCAGGGATGGCTGGGTTTCTCAGATGGAAACTTATATATCAGCTTCAATTTCTTATTAAATTATATAGTCCAGAAGTAAACCAGTGCTGAAAATGCACAAGGGAAAGAATCATTAGGGCTTGAGTCTGTTTGTAGTTAATGAAGCACCAACATTGCATTTATATCTCATCTTTCTTCTCCTTGCAAGGAACTCAAGGTGGCTTACAGGATTCTCCTTTTTATCTTCATAACAACAACCCTGTGAGGTTGGTTAAGCTGAGATCCAGTGACTGGTCCAAAGCTGCCCAACAGATTTCATGACTGTGTGGGACTAGAATTCATATCTTGAGTCTCAGTTCAATAATCATCAACTACACTGCACTGGCTAATGTGAACACTATCCTGTGTTCCATCCCTGAAAGCCAGACTGTTGGGCTTAAACGATGGAGAAGTTGATTTAATTTCTTACATTATCAGCTCTTAAGATCATCTATCTTTTTGTTTTAGTTCAAAGTAAACTGCATGCTGGCAATTACTGAAAGGAGAAAAAATGGCTATGCATGCTCAAAGACAACCGCATCTCATCTTCCAAGGATATATTGCTGAGCCCCCAAACTTTAAAACTTACTTTGAAACTGAGCCCAGATTCAAATTAAGCCATGTAGGTCAACTTGACAATGTTCACAAAGTAGACTTCCATCTCCTTTGTACTACTTTTTTTCTAAGGTTTTCGTTTATCATCAGTGTGTGCCATATCTTGGTTGAAAATTGTGGATAATGTTGTTTGATTTCCTTTTTAATTATTATTATTATTATTATCATTATTATTATTATTATTATTAGAACATTTCTATGCCGCCCCTTGCCGAAGCCTCGGGGCGGCTTACAAACACAATAAAATACAATAAAATACAAAAATAACAATATAAAATTAAAATTAACAATATAAAATAAATAAAAAATAAATAAAATTAAGGAAAGAGTGTTTGGACTTCAGCTGTATTATGTCCAGTTTAACTGGCTTCATGTGAACTAAATGACCTCAGAAATCCAACTGTTTCATCTTAACAGGCTAATTGTTAAACTTCTCTTACCTGTAGATTAGTATAAGCCATTTCTAACTGTAAAATAACCATGTCTAACCTTGTCAGCAATTTACTTGATATCTTGTTTTTTCTACTGGGGCTTCCACTCAAGGCAATAAAGATATATATTTTTTTACCATCCAGCAACACCAAATTCAGCATTAAACTCAGATTGGCCCAAGGCAAGACTATTTAATGGGACATTGAAATCAATGGCATTTTCACCTGAATTGAAATTGGCCCTCAGAGTAAAATCTGTCCAGCATTATACACTAGACTGTTGGTGTCATGTCTACCAAGGTGTTAATCAACCTCTCAGAAACATTATTTTGGAATCAGGAAAAAGGATTTAATGGGATTCTTGCAGTCCGTTTCATATGGAAAACTCACAAGTGCTATGAATTTGTACACCAGCTAGAAGCTTCATTCGACATTAGTGGAGTTGTTTTACTATTTTCCATTTACAAACTATTGACTCAGATTTGTTTTATGTCTTCTGATGGCATCTACAGCGTACATTCTCAAATATGCAATTTGCTACTAAAGGACGAAAATAACTTAACAAACAGCTAAATCAGGGGTGCAGAACATCTTTCAGTCCAAAAACTGGATTCTCTTGTGGAGGAGCCCCATCACAGTGGTGGATCTGGGCAAACATACCAATTTATTTTAGTTTACAGATCTTATTGGTAATGACTAAGTCTTGGGAAAGGCATTTCATTCTTTGAGAATAGAGAAAAAACTGCACAAAAGTTAGGGCTCCACCAACCAATCAGTGGCCGGGGAAAGATGGTGGAGTGTGTAGCCTTCTGTGGAAACTGGGTAGGGGGAGCATCAGTCCCTGGATTTTCTCCTGCTTCTCCCAAGGGGGTGCTAGAATTCATTATTTTAAAACTGGACAGAGGTCCTGTTCTCTGCTCCTGCCACACTCTGGGTGCTCTGTACAGCCCCATGGTTCATTATTGGACCCTTCCCTACCACGGGAGCCAGTATTAGTTGTCTCCCCTCCATCTGGAGCTGAGCCTCTGCGTGCCAGTCTGGTGCTGCCTGGGGGACTGTTCCCCAGGGCGCCTTTCCCGTCTGGGCCTTGATTTGCTAGCAGGCACCTATGCTGGAGAGGCTACTGGAGAGTCCTGACTCCTCATGGCCAGGGTGCACGCTCAGCAGTGGCCTGGCAGCCATGGAGTGCTGGCGGCAGGGAGAGCTGGCTTTTCACAGTAATCAGCAGCTGGAAGATGCTCATCACTCTGGCCTTCAAAGAAAGACTGGAGAACGGTGATGGGAGATGGATAAACGGAGGCCAAGAGGAGAGGGGAGGAATGGTGGGGTCAGGGTTCACGGCAGGGATTGCCACCCTCCTGTGCCCTGCGCTGGGGCCACCACTGCTGGCCCAACCAGGTGACATCATATTTCCATAAAATTGCACCTGGGCTTTTTTTAACAGGTTGGGGCTGTTAACTGTTTCCATCAGGCCTTCCACCTTTTCCTTACAGTGGTGCCACTGTAGATGCACATATGTCAAGAGCTAGGTAAAATGACTTGGCTTGTGTCAAGAGAGGGCTTGTTTCATTTCCTAAATGTCAGGACAAATGGTGTTTTAAAAAATGGACTCTCTGCCTACAGTGCTACTTCAAAGGCTGCATGAAGAAGAAATTACACCCGGGGGCACGACCTTGGCATGCTTTAACACAGCTCTTGATCTGAAATCTTGACGAGATAGCTATTTGCCAAAATGACTCTCTTGAAGTGTGGGAGAGAGGTCCTAGGCTCTTTGGCTAAGGAGAAATTCTTAAACTTGGATATGCATGTTTAACAACCTACCGAAAGTCTTGTTGTAGCCAGTGCTGTAACAGAATGCCTTTTTGTGTGTTTTGGTATCATAAATTCACACAAAATATTCCCAGAGCTGAGCTAAGGGTTATGATGAATGGTTATGATTTGACTATACAGCTTCTCATGTGGATTGTTTTGCTGGTCAAGCTATGTTTATTAGACACACTATATGTGACTGACTTATCCTCAAGGGGAAAATTAACAGTGACCATAAGTTTTCACACTCCTGGCTGATAATTGGGACTTTCCTCCTCATAGGCTGTATTTCTCCTGATGGCATGAGAAGGAAAGTGAAGGAAGAACTGTGCCTTCAAGGCCAGGCCAGGCCAGGCCTGGGAACCTGCATCTTTGCTGAACAGCTGGACAGGGGCAGGGCAAGAGGCATGCTCACACTGGAGAAGCAAGGCTGGAAAGGCACGCTTAAGTCTTCCCCAGCTGCAGCTTTTTCCTTGCCAGCCCCTTCCCTGCAACCAGCTTCCCCCTCAGCCGGCGTTCCATGTGTCTCGACCAGCTTTCTCTGACCTGGCACCCCTGGATGATTTGGACTCCAATCCATAGCAGCCCCAGACAGCATGGCCAATATGAGAGGCTGAGAGTTGCGGTCCAAGCTACCTGGAGCTCCCCAACTGGCCCATCCTGGCATTGGAGAGTTGCTGCCAGACAGATTGTTCTGGTCCAAACAGGGCAAGAACCAGGGCCAGCTCATATAACTCAGCTGGCATTCTGTAAATGTCGAGACCTTTTCTAGACCTGACAATGGAATATTATGAACTGATAGTATGAATCCTGCCCAGAATGAACGAAACACTTATTAAAGGGACGTCCTTACCGAATTCGGTAACAACCTGCACCGGGATATGAATGTGACTTCTTAGAAAGTGTGCTAACATTACAAATTTATGTGTGTGTGTGTGTGTGTGTGTGTGTGCGTGTGCGTGTGCGTACTGTTGCCTTTAAAGACAGGAGTGCTCCTGAGGTGGTGTTCAGGAGGTCAAAGTAAAGTAGTATGTTTCTAGGCCCTCCTTAAAAATGTGTAATGATGGGACCTAGTTGACCGCCCCCCCCCCCGCCCCTGGCTATTTATTCCAGACTCTTGGGACCACTGCTGAAGGCTCCTGCTTTCATGTGTTAACCCACCGCATTGTTTTCACAGGAGGACCAATGAGAAAAACCTCTCCTGCTGATGCGCACACAGGCTAATAATGCTGGAAACAGTCCTTCTGTTCATTTGGTCCTGAACCATTCAAGGCTTTACAGGTCAACACCAGTGCTTCAAATCGGGCTTGGAAACTCTGGTGACAGGTGCTGCTGGTGAAGGACAGGCATCATGGGGTTGGCACATGGGTGCACTAGCCTAAGCTGCTGAGATGCTCTCCTGGGCTCTGCAGCTAGCTGGGCTTCCTTCATTCACAAAGAGTCAAGAAGGACTCCCAGGCTTGGCACTGTAAGCTGTGTGGAGTGCAGCTAAATCCAGTTGCAAACCTCCACTTACAGAGGATGGTTTCCCCACCTACAGGCCCTCCACCATGTCTGGATCAAGTTTCAGTTTGTTTGTCCTTCCCACCCCAAAACAGCTTCCAGACACTGCTTCATAAGTGGGTCACTGATCCCCACGGGATCCCATTCGCCTTCCTTGCTGCCCTCATGCTCCTCTCTGGCTTGGACTGCAATCCTTCCCCCCTTCCATACTCATCTTCTGTCCTGTGGCTGCAATGATGGTAGGGAGGACTTTACTTCCCTGCTTCATGCGCCGCCATTGCAGTGGCCGGTGCCTGGAATGCCATGGAATGTAGTTGTAGCAGCACTGAAAACACCTGGAAAGGAGGAAATGCAGAGAAAGGGAGGAAGGAGTAGAGAGACAACCTCCCTCTCAGTCACTGGAGCAGCAGCAACAGCCAGTCCTCTGGACCCTCCAGTTCTACAGCCCTGTCATACATGCTTCCAGTGCTGTCGTCAAGCGTGTGATGCAGCATAATATGAACGCTGAATTAGCAGCCACTCTGATTTCTTTGGGCAAATAGGCTGCTCTGCTGCAGCTGATTCCAAACCGAACTGGTTGGATGGATGGGTTTTCTCATCACTGTTTTTATTTAGTAAGACACAGAGCAGCACCATCAAAGCATGATTTATTTTAAGATCGGCGTATTTCTTCCCCGAAGTATAGAGCAACCTGAAGTACAGTCCAACCTGTTTCAGGATGATGCCTGAGAAGCACCTGGGGCTGCATCCTAGTGCTGGACAGAACAGTAGGCAAAAGGAGAATGGAAAAAAATACCAGAAATATCCCACATTCCACCACATTTTAGCTCAAAGCTCTTACTGCCTCCACAGTGCAGTTTTATCCACATCCCACACTTCCTACCCCCAGCACAGACAGCAAGACCTGCCATGGCTCATTCACTGTTGCCATCCCATTTTCCTGCATCCCATATATACTCTGTGGTCCTAACAGTGAGTATTGATGTTGCCTATTTAAATGCTATGCTTTGCAGTATCCCACCTTGCATGTGTGTAGCTGCATAACAGTGAATGTGTGCAATGGGTTTTGGTCTGTGGACACCATAAGCCTTTTCAACAACATGTATTCTTACGTCGCTGTCATAGCAGTTGCAGCTAAGTCTGTCATTTCTGCCCTGTAGGCATATGGGTAGTTTCGGTTGTGGAAAAGAGGAGGTTCCACAGATGGGCCATGCGCTTTTTTCTTTGGAGGCATGTTGCTTCTCTTCTTCACTGAAAAAGCACAAACACTCTTCTCCAATGTTATCAATGCTTGAGAATTCCGAAGGTTGCCCAGTGGCATTGGTCCACTGGACCAGTAAGGACTGGTGAGGGAATTTCAGTGCTACCAGTGTGGGATGATGAAAGGCAGTCCAAATATCTTGGGATACTTGATTTGAAATTGTAGAAGGGCTATCTATGCCCAGTGGTCCAGAGAAAGAAGACCGAAGTGTGCCTGCCTCCATGTTGGAAAGCATGGAGCAGTTGCCATTTGGAAACCTGCGATCACAGCGTTCCACAAAACTGCAGCAGAGCAGTTCAGTGTCCGTAGGGATGCTGCTTTCTTGAGGCGTTGTCATGAGCAGGTCTCTCCCTCGTTTCCTTTCTAGGCAACTCAGCTAATATTCTATAGGCTTAGTTCTTTTATTAAAGATTATCAGGTTGCTGAGGTTTCCTCTCCTTTCTTCCTGCCTTTCTGAAAAGCTTCAGACTCCACCCCCTCCACCTCCACCTATTTGGCTCTTGATGCTTGAGGGGTAAACAGGGGAGCACTTTACCATCACCTGGCTGGGTCAATTCCACAGCCTCTCCATCCCCAGCTATGAAATGTCCCCCTCTTTTTCCAAGGGGGGCTGGTTCTCACACTCTGCCTGAGAAACTTCACTAGGTAACTTTTAAACTGTGGGTCACTGCCCAACTCTGCCCCTGATGAATCAATCTGAGTGGACTCAGAGAGTCTGGGAGCTGGGCTCCCTCACTCCATGTGTGCCTTGCAACAGAACATCTTCTTTGTCAGCAAGCCATCCAGCTAGCAGTGCAAGGAAGTAAATGTTATACCTCCTTCTCTATATAGGGTAGTTGCTCCTGTGCAGCAACACAAAGAGAGCTGCATTTCATGTGCATGACTTGGTTAGAATGTGTATCCCTTATACCATGAATCTATACTTTTGAATTTCCTTGCTGTTTTCTTCTCTATCCATTGCTATTTCGGACAATAGCTAGATTTGGGAAGTCGGGGTTCAGCCACTACATTGGTGCATATGATTCTGTCCCCTTTTGCAATGATTTGGTTCACAGAAAGAATTTTGCCTGCACAATTGCCCAAAGGACACTGACCATACTGGGAGATGCACCAATGTTGCGAAAGGCTGGAGTGGCACAGATGCTTGTGTTTCTGCAACGGAGAGCTGTGAAAAGCGATGGACAGTGGTGCCTTGTTCCCTAGAACGCCGGTGCAGCATGGGGAGCCCAGATAGCCGCCCTCACTGTGGCTGATGGAACTTACCCAATGCACAGCTCACAGAGGTGAAGCCTCACGGAGGAACTACTCATCTGCAGCAAACCCGCTTCAACTCCTGCTTCAGTAGAGCCAGTAATGGGATCGTACGTGCCTTCGGTTGATTAAAGAGCAGATGGTGGTGGCTGTCTGGAAGGCTTGAGGTTGCTGAGGAGAATGTTGCATCCATGATTAGTGTGATTAGTGCATGTGTTATTCTCCACAACATATGCAAATTGAAAGGTCACGCACTGACAGAGACATCTGCAGACTTGAATTACACTGTACTTGCGATCCAGGCTGTACCGTTCCATAATGAGGACACGAAGCTCTTATAGCCTTTCTATGGGCAAACCAGAGGAGGGGACATTATGAGAATCTGGACTTCGTATATTCTGTTCTGTGTTGATAGAGGTCCTGTACATGCTGTTCTGAAGTTTTGTCTTCAGAATGGTTATTAAGCGGGTTTTAACACAGCTTTGTCTGCTTGTTCCTTCTATTTGCTCTGCACAAACGCAAAGGTGCCGGTCAGCCTGCAGGGAACGTTGTACAATTGGTTCCCCTTCAGGAATTGCTGCTCCCATTGAACACTAAACATGGCAGTGAGCTGTGTGGCCTGATAGCAAGACCCGGAGGTGGGGCTGCTTCTAGAAGGCATTCTGCCAGCTGGAAAGACCAAAAGGTTCTTCTGGCACTTGAGCCCTCCTCCACTGACTTGTTCAGAAGGGCTGCTAGGATGCTCTCCACCTCTAGTTACCTGAGAACTGAATTCAGGCCAAAATTCAAGGCTGCGAAACCAACCTGTTTTGGAGTCCTGGAGCAGGAAGGTGGCTGTCGGCAGTGCTGTGTGCCTGGCCGCCGTACGACTAGCATGGGCTTTGGCCACACAATGGTTGCCAGTCTTGGGGAGGGCCCCAGGCAATGGGTTAACCATTTCCCTTTAGCCCTCAGTGACAGGTGTCTGTGTTTGATGTACACTGCCTATGCCCTTTAAGGATGCAAGACGCCACCTGGCCACCGTGTAATCCACCCAGAGGCAAGAGGGCCAAGGGGAAGTTGGACAGCAAGCCACTGGGGGGCGGGGGGAGAAGGAAGGATCTTGCTCATCATTACCTGAAGATCCCTGCAGAAGGTAAACTTGTGAAACAACCAATTGTTGGCTAAGATCTTACATGATGTCCTATTGAAGATTCATAGCAAGCTATGCCTCATCCCCCTGTCTTCAGTATCATATTAAGGGTCAAAAGGACCACTGTTTCATTTTCCTTCTTTTGAGGAAAGGTTTTTTTTTGTGCGGCGGGGGGAGAGTGGAATTTCCTGCTTTTCTGTTTCTGGCATTTGCTACTTTCATCACAAGCAGAATCCTGTTATTGCTTTGTGTGCCTTTTGGTTATTTTCACATCCAATCTTCATCTTTGAGTAACTGGTCTTGGCTGCTGTATATATGTGTTTGTGTTTATTTAGTGCATATTTATTAATATAAATATGTTGAAGCATTTTGGCCATAGCCTTCATAAAACAGATTAAAACCATGCAATATATAAACCACATTAAACACAAATAATTCAAAAGAGTTTTAAAAAACATCACATAGACCAGAATCTGGTCTGCCTAAAATAGAGGCAGCTATTCTCTTTTCTTTTTCTACTGCATTTCAGGTTGCTCCCCTCTTTCTTTGATAGATTTCCATCTGAAAATTGTTCAGAAGTTTCCCCAAACCTATCAGCATGAACAGAATCTTTTTCATTCCACCACTCCACACAACATAGCAGGTCCCAATAGCTCTTTTTCTAAAGTATCTCTTTTACTTTGAAAGGGAATAACATGCAATGCCTCATTTCCTTCCAATCTGTTTATGTTTCTTCTGCTACCCTGTCCCTTACCCAACAAATTAAAATTCAGAGTCTCACTAGTATTGGATACAGATCTATAGCTCTTTTCATGTGTTTTTGCTGTTAGAACTCGTCTTTTTTGCTTCTGTTAACAGAAATAGCTAACAAAGGGTACTTCAAGCAAATTTATGTAAAGAATGTTAATGTTTGCTTCAATTGGCATGAATGTCTTCAGCCGTTCCCTCCATCTCAGCGTTGCTTCTTGCGGTTTCATGTCCGCTGTTCCTCTCCTCTCTCTAGGGTCTGCCTGATTTTTTAGCATCAAAAGAGGGATGCTGCAGAGAGTCCTGGGGTCATTTCCCCCATCCTTTTCAAGAGTCACAGTCCCCAAGGTTTGTTCTCTCTTTTAGACACAACTTTCTTGAAATACCGTAGTGCATGAGTAGTCAAAGCCAGTAATGTAATCTCCCATTTTTCATAATGCATCACTGATAACAGCCCCCTGAAAATGAGATGTTTATGTATGATACACTAATCTTATGATCACACAGATGGAGACGCAGATGTCAGAGATAAAGGACTGGAAACAGTGCTAAGCACCTGTTCAAGGAAACAGAATTGTTTTGAAAATCTGAACAGGGAAAAAAAAAAAAAAGCCCTGCTTGACCAGGGGCAATGGTGGAACAAAAACGTATGCGCACGCCATGGGGAAGAAAGCTTTTCTCAAGTCATTCCCAGTGCATAACTAACTCTGATCGGTCTCTAGCATGAGACTGCCCTGGGGATGCTAACTGCTGTCTGCGGGGTGTTCCACTCACACTTGTGTGGGGTGGGGACCTCCATTGGTGGAGACTGATGTCTGCGATGTCGGCGGGTCGCACTGGGCTTTAGCAGGAACTTTACAAGAGCTGTCCATGGTTCTGAAACCAAACCCTCAGAATAAGTTCAGCACCATGGATAGCTCCCGACAGATCAGACTGAAGCCTGGAGCTGCCATTGGCCGCACCAGCTAGTTGTCTTCCAGGCAGCACCCACGATGCATCTGGCCATTTATGTGTTTATGGTATGCATCCTGCCCTTCCTCCAAGATGCTCTGAAGTTTGTGCTTCAGAACAGCCCTGTGAGGTGGGTCAGGGTGAGAGATGGAGACGGTCACCCATGGCTGTGTGTGTGTTGATCTGAGCCTGGGTCTCCCTGGTCACAGCCCACGCTTTAGCCACTTCACCATGGGAGTGCTCAGCACCCACTCCCCAGGTCAGGGTCTCTCCAGACTAGCACTTTAAAGTACAAAGGAGCTGCCCGTAGAAGGAAATACTGCACAAGCAGAAGCTATTCCTGCTTGTGAAGGTCGCTGTGAAGATTGTGCCATATGGAAGAGCTGCAGAACCTCTGGCCTGTGGGGAGATGTGGCCTCTGGGGGTTCTCCGTCCTGCCTCCAAGGCACTTCTGAAAAACGTAACTAACCCTTCAATGCCTTGCAAAGAACTGAGCGCTTGAAAAGGTTTGCAGGGGTTTGCTTTGCAGGCAGGAGAGCTTCTTTCTTGTGAGCAGACATACAGAGGCTTGGTATTTGGTATGCAGTTTCAAACTGCTGCTGAGTGACTCAGTCCTGCTTACTCATGAGCAGGCATGCAGAGGCTTGTCCTGCTTACTTGTCACAAGACATTCCACTCATACATGCTTCTGAGAAGACATGGGTGAGTTTGGTATTTGGGATGCTATTTGAAACTGGTGCCAAGCAATTTGGCTTTGCTTGCTTCTGAGTAAACTTGCAGAAGCCTTGTCCTCTTTGCATTTAAGTTGGCCTAATATACTAATTAGCACATTTAGTCCTGTCTGCTCTGCTCTTGGCCATGCCCATGGATGGAATGTGGGACCTGACACCTTTCTCATTACGTAGTTCGACCCTTGGGCTGGAAAAAGTTATCCATCCCTGCTGAATAAGATCAGGCTGAACTTTTATAGCTTGACAGTAGATCATTGCAGTGCTGTCTAACCTGCTTCAGTGGGGCAGTTCTGGAGAAACATAGAAACAGAGCAAGAAAGAAGGGGCCTCCCGGGCCATCCAGTCTGACCTCCGGCACCAGCTGGCCCTGCTCACGACATGCCCACCATGTACACGTCCAGCCTATCCTTGAACACCCGCACCGATGGGGCCTCAACGACCTCTCGTGGAAGCCCATTCCACACCCTCGGGGTCCTAAAGATGCTTGAGGAATGCTATCAGTGTGCTGAACTTAATGTCAGCAAAAAGAGAACCGGGACCACAAGGTCTGCTTTCCCTTCATGGATGGAACTTAAGGAAACGCTAAAGGAGCTGTGCCTGATTCGGTGGTGAATAAAAGCTGTTGGACCTGTTTCCTATGTATTTACATTAAAACCATCACATCAAGGTTATTGTAGCAATGCCAGTCACTGTCACAGTGCTGCAGTTTAGAGACTGCCACAATGCCCCCCTAAGGGGCTGTCATCAGAGTGATACTGAATTTTTACTTCTCAGCCTCGGGCAAATGAACAGGTTGAGAGCACTCCAGGCCCAACAGGCAGTTGCAACTTGGGAAGCTTCAAAATTCATCGCAAGTTCAAATCTACAGCTATTGAGCAGCAATAGAGTGATATTTAGGTTGAAAACAGGCATCACAGCCCCCCTTTTATTAATTAATCTTAAGATCTCATTCACCCCAGGCAAAGATATAGTGAATCTAGCACCTAGCAACATAATGTAGAGAGAGCCAGGGTGGTGTAGTGGTTAAGAGCATGGGACTGGGACTCAGGCGACCTAGGTTCTAGTCCCCACTCAGCCGTGGAGCCAACTGGGTGACTTTGGGCCAGTCACAGACTCTCAGCCCAACCTGCCTCACAGGGTTGTTGTTGTGGGGATAAGATGGAGGAAGAGAATGATGTAAGCTGCCTTGAACCCTTTGTAGGAAAAAGGCAGGATATAAATCAATCAATCAATCAATCAATCAAATGTAAACCAGCAGCAGCATGTAACAAGGGTAAGATTTTCATGGAAGCATTGTTTTAAAACTATAGGGAAACATTTAGGGTTGCCTCCAGACTTCTTCATCCCTACAGTAGACACACTTAGATCAGAGATACCTAAATTAGCCACGCCTAACTGAAGTCCCATTGGTTTCAGTGGGGCCGCTGCAAGCACAGCTAAGTCAGGTTCCCACTCATAATGCTCTGCTCTTGGCAAACCATTTTTAATCCATAGCAGCTTTTATTTTTTAATGAACCTTTGACATTCTGAAGATTCCAGGGAACCCATAAAAGTTTGACAGCACCACCACATATCCTGCAATATGAATATAAAAAAGAATTGGGGGAGAATTGCAAAGACAGACTTGATTGGCATTTATGCCTCTTGCAATATTCCTTTGTGAATGTTCACCGTGGAAAGCGACATCCTTTGTCGCAAGTGACAGCACTTGCATAAATAGTAATGAGAATACATAGTCAATAAACCGAGGAAACCTGCGTATGGTAACTCTGATGTACCGCTGTTAGGAGAGGAGTCACTGGCAATGAAAGGAAGATCCTGTTTTCCACCTCTTCTGTATTTTTCAAAAGAGCAACCAAGCAGATTTTTTGTTTTGTATAGTTTCGAAAATGAAATGAAGTGATGCAAAGGAAGAAAAAAAGAGATGGTATTGATCTGCTCAATATCCCTCCTTTACCCTTTCATGTGGGTATTATAGATGTCCCTTAAATGGATAGGTGAAGAATCCACTCCGAATTCTATGGGATGGTCATAGAGTGGGAGGTTCTGGTGGAAGCTGAAGGCAGGGAACTCCCACAGTGCAAGTTCCTAATACACTCAAAGAAACCTTAGTATCTACCACCAGCAGCAGTGGTCTTGTCAGTGGCAGGCCCTGAAAGAAAGCTTTCCAGGACCAGTCAGTGACAACCTTGGATCTGTTGGATCCAACCTTGGATCTGTTGGATCCAACCTTGGATCTTCTGAATTCAAAGCACCCAGGATGCTCCAGGATGTTGGGATCTAGAGTTTCCCCTTCTCACTTTCAAAACAACAGTCTGTTCTTTTGCAAAAGCTCCTTATTCTCCAATGTGCATTGAGTAAAATAGTGAAGAAACAGTCTCTGAGCATGCACAAAGTGGTTCATTGAATCCAAACTAGAAATTACTTCCTTTTGCATAACCCTGAACCCCACACCTTGGGGAGGGCCCTTCTGGAACACAGGGTCAGCTGGCATATGAGCCAGCACGGCTAAGAGTGGCGCAGTGGTTAAGGACCAGTGTGGTGTAGTGGTTAACAGCACAGGACTGGGACTCAGGAGATCTGGGTTCTAGTGCTCACTTGGCCATGGAGCCAATTGGGTGAATTTGGGCCAGTCACAGAGTGTCAGCCCAATATACAGTGGTGCCTCAGCTCACGAATGCCTCAGTTCATGACCAAATCGGGTTGTGAACAGAAATTTCAGAAAAATGTTGCCACAGACTGCAAACTCTGCAATGGGTGATGATTGCGAGCGCACCCACCTTCCCTGCATGGGCGCGGGAGGGGGGGAGATGGCTGCATTCATGCTGGGGGGGGGGGATGGCTGCGATTGCACCTGTGTTCCCTGCCCGAACATGACTGCACCCGCAGCCACCTCCCCCAGCACACCTGTGCCCGCCTTACCCCTAGCGCACCCATGATCGCAGCAGTCTCCTCCACCCCTCCATGCGATCGCTGGGGGCGGGGGAAGATGGCCACGATCTTTGTTGTTCTTTGTCATTTTGCTTCAAATTTTTGTGAGTAAGAAAAAGTTGCAGAATGGATTAACCTCATTTACATTGGCCCTTATGGGGAAGTTTGACTTGGCTCATGACCAATTTGGGTCAAGACCGGAGTCCTGGAATGGATTAAGTTCATGAGCCAAGGTACCACTGCACCTCATAGGGCTGTTGTTGTGAAAGTAAGGTTGAAAGGAAGAAGATAATTATGCATGCTCCCTTGAATTCCTTGAAAGGAAAAATGGTGGAATATAACTATAATAAATGTAGTAAATACATAAATGATTGATTGACTGACTGACTGACTGACTGACTGACTGACTGACTGACTGAATCATCCTCCCCATTGAAACCAGTGGGAATTCATAAAACAAAAATCTGTTGTGTCTCTTTGGGGGAAATTTTTTCTCCATACTTCCTGCCCTGGATTGTATGTTCTAGTAGGACTTTGGAAGTGGTGAATCATAGAAACATGAATCACAGAATAGTAGAGTCGGAAGGAGCCAGAAGACCATTGGGCCCAACCTCCTAGAGGACACCAAGTTAAACCATCCTTCTTAGATGTCTATCCAGTTGCATCTTGAACGCCTCCAGCATGCCTCCAGAACACCTCTACAACCTCCCCGAGTTTATTAAAACTGGCTTTCTTGAAATCCAGGGTACATGTTTGGCTACATTTGGCTTTTGCTTCCTTTAGCATCAACCAGTTCATTACCCTTGGGTGGCATACACTGGGACTTACCTCTGAGCAGACACACATAGATTGATGCCGTAAGTGCAAGCCAAGAAAGAAAAGAAACACATTCTTTCTTTGTGGGGTGTGAGTGTGTGTGTTGGGGGGGGGGTGTAAATCTGAAAGGTCAATGCAGATGATTAAAAATTTATCTGACAGCATGCATATCAAATTTCTATGACAGTGGAAACTTTAAAACAAAATAAAACTTGAATAAAAATAATGAAACTGTCAACATAAATAAATTTGATTTACTTTCTTCTTTCCTTCTGCCTCCGCTTGAGCCTCAGGATAGAAAAGCACTGTTACTTCTTCCTGAATTCCAGGTATTAATTATCAGGGTGTATGTTGTTAGTTGTCTCAGTATGTATAAATTGCCAAGTTTGACAAGCTTTTTGTTGGGATCCCTTGCCTCCTCAGAGGGAACACTTCCTCAGAACAGACCCACCTTTTCTAATCAGGCACTCTTCAAATGTGTTGAACTACAACTCCCATCAGCCTAGCTGGGCACTTATTTAATTTAATTTATTTATTTAGGCTTTTATATCCCATCCACTCGTGTTCATTAGCATCAAGTTCTCAGAACGGTTACACAATAAACCCTAGCAAAACCCTAGCATATACTATAATAGCCATAATTTAAAACTGCAATATCAGCAATCAATTTAAAAACAAGTACACCAATCATAAAACATCTATACAACCAATAAAATTCCACTGACATAAACAAATAGAACCAACATAATAAATGACAATAATTAACACCAATCCATATGTACCAGTAGCAGTATAATGAAAGCCTATTTAAACCTAATCATCGTACCAGCAATTGAAATGGCAAGAGATAAAAAGGTTTTCACCTGGCACCAAGTGGAGGTCCCTGGGGAGCTGATTCCATAATTGGGGTGCCACTGCCATGAAGGCCCTTCTTCTCATAGCCACCGTCTTTATTCCTTTTAAAGTCGGCTCCCAGAGAAGAATCTCCTTTAGGGTGTGGGTAGGTGTATATCAGAGGAGACATTCCTTTAGATATCCTTTAGACCATGGGTCCTCAAACTATGGCGGATCTGGCCCGTCATGCCCATTTATGCAGCCCATGCCGCCACCCATGGGCGTGCTTGCCGCGCGGGCAGGGAGGCAATGGCTTGCTCGCTCAGAGATGGTTTTGACTCACTGGGAGGCCTCCGAGTGAGAGAGCGAGCCGCCGCTGCACGCACCCGAGCCTGCCTCACGGGCCTGTGCCCCCAGGCACCCCCGCCTCACTGGCCCCTGCAGGTCACCGCCACCTTTCAACTGGCCCCCTATTGAAAAGTTTGAGGACGCCTGCTTTATGCTTAGGCTAGTCGTAGCCCAACATGTTTGAAGGGCGCCATATTAGGAAAGGCTAGAAAATATATTCTAGTTCTTTGACAGTCAGAGGGTCTTAAGAAAGAATCAGAGCGTGTATGGAAATTGGGAGAAGAATGTGGACTCAAGGCAGGAACAGAAGTTTTCCAGGTTGCTTTTACTATGATTAGCAACCTAAGGTGGGTCATGTGAAGTCATGTCTCCCTGAAATAGCTGTGAGGAAGGTTATGAAAGGAGAGGGAAACTATTCGCTCAGTATAAAGCGGCTGGTGCTGAGCTAGGTGGACCAATGCTGTGACATGCGAGAAGGCAGAGGACAGCTTCCTAATGTAGCCCCCATGGCATCTAAGATTTTGACTCACCTGGTTCTGAAAAATAGATTTTTGCCATTATAACTGGAGCACTTGATTGACTCATCCTTTTGTTACAGTATGAAGTACAGTGAAGCTGCTTTATAGTGAGACAAACCATTCCTTTGTGGAGCCAAGTACTGACTGACAGAGGTTCCCCATGTTCTCATGCAAACACTTTCTCCAGACTTGCTGCCTGCGAGCCTTTTTAAAAATGGGATACGCTAGGGGCTGAACCTGTGTGCAGAGGAAAGTGCTACCAATTGGCTAATACGGGAGCATTTGATACTTTTGATGCTTCTGTTACTATAGAAAATTAACAGGAACAAATATAGTTCTCTTCTTTCATTCTGACAGCCTCAGATGTTTTAGAACTGCTACGAGCATGCGGAAGGGTGATATTTAGGCATCTACAGTAGATAAATTCTCAGAGATGGCTTAGAGGAAATATAATCTAAAATCTCCTCCAGCTATAGCCCTCGACTCCTTTCTATTAACACGCTCACAGCTCTTTCAAAGTACTTTCTTCTAGCAGTGTTAATGCTCCAAGCAGATGGAATCTCTATTTTAAAATTCTACATGGGTATCATCAGAGATGCGGAAATGTTGGTTATGGTCTCCACAAGGATCCACACTGAGGTGTTATTAAAGCTTGCTTTTATTGTTATACCTTCTATGTTAATAGGATCTTTGTGCTGGATTCGAAGGATGCATTGTATTCTGTTTAATGTACCTGTGATAGGATCATGCTTTTCTTCGGGGATTTTGGCACATGTTCTGCCTGCTAATTAAAGAACAATCAGGTTCATGTGGTAGAGCAATACAAGACGAAATAATACAGTACAATATATCAAACAATGGAATATCTTTAGAGTCTTGGTATTTTCATGGTCTACTGATCTAAGCCAAACATATATGAATATGCACATTTATTATAAGGTGTAGTAACTGCAAAGTTGGCCATCTCAGAAGAACATTGCGATTGCAGAGGAAGAGGCAAACACCAGCCTTGGGTTCTAACTTGGCTACCACTTCATCTATTTACAGACATGGGCAGATCTGAGTTAAGAACATGCCAAAGAGTCAAGGAGTTTCTCTCTATTGCTCATCAGAAGAGCTTGCTACACTGCGCTTGTCTCCTTTAATTGCTCAGACAGTCAGCTCCAGCATTAACTAATCAGGCTAACCATGTGTCCATTTTTATGGAAGGCAATCCTTTATTTGAAGAACTGTCTTGTTTAAGTACTGCTTACAGAGAAAGAAGCACAGTTGCAAGAGCTGGGCCTTGACCTTGCATATCAGCAAGACCTGGAAGGCAGACCGAGCAAGGGACACAGCTCACCTTCTCACAGTCTTCCAGGTTGTGGTAAGATGCACTGCATGTCTCTTTGGATGGTAATAATCATCTCTAAATTTGCATATGCTAATTGATCTCATATTTTCTGGTTATTTATTTATTTATTTAAAACACTTCTATGCCGCCCCCATCGTAACAAAGCCTCAAGGCGGCTCACAAAAAATACACAAAAACATACATAAACAATAACAATATAACAATTTAAAAGGAAAAAAACATTTAAACCCCCCCCCCGGTGCATTCTCGGCTAATTTTAAAATCCTAATAAATACAATAATTTAGCAATTAAAATAAGTTTTAAATAAAAAGGTCTTAGCCTGGCACTGAAAAACAAATAATGACGGTGCCAGGCGGACCTCTCTGGGGAGCGCATTCCATAGATGGGGCGCCACCACAGAGAAGGCCCTCCTCCGGGTACTCACCCTCCTAATATCATTCACAGAGGGTTCCCGGAGAAGGGCATCTGTTGCTGATCTCAAGGGGGGGGGGAGGCATATATGGGAAATAACCAGAAATAACCAGAACCAAATTATCTGGAAATAATTTTCTGGTTATTTCCCCTGCCCCCCCCAGCAATTTATAAGCATTCCCTTTGATTTCTGGTCTGGTGACACCTTAAATTATACTTAAGGTTTCATTTATGGCTTCCATTTGCAGCAGTTGGTCCAAATCCCCTGGTTTGGACCAACACATGTCACTGAGCTGACCTGCATGGCTGATGACATTTGTGCTGGTCTTAATCCCCCACTTATTTGCTTCTTGCCAAAACTGTGATGTTCTGCACCAGTTTCTGTACACATTCCTAAAGTGCTACAGAGAATAGAGGCTGCTTGCTGGAATAGGCTGGAATCCCTGGTCAACATAAAGGCTCAGCAAAAGCTCCATCTCAAGAGGTAAATGTTAACTGAAAGGCTCCATTGATATGCATTTTCACCCATTCATCAGAATTAGAATCAGAAGACAACTAACTATGTGACAGTGAAGCCTTGAAAGCTCACACTTAAATTTTGTATTGTGCTTTTACTCCATTTATTGTGGTCAGTCTGTAAGGTTCATCTGCTGGGATGTTTGGGGACAACATTCCTTCATTTCAGTTTTTGGAAAGTTGTATCTTTCTGAATGTAATCAAATCCAGAAAATTGCAGATCTTATCACACAGGGAGCATTGCAAAGAAATGGCACTATGTCGCCATGCAGACACACAGACAACAGAAATGTGACAATAATGAATCTGGACCTTCATTTTATTTTCATGTACCTGCTCTGACAATCACAGGACACAGTGTGAAGCAAATGCACAAATAATTCTCACCTCTATTTTCATGGTTCTGGTGCAATTCCAATTGGATGAAATCCTGCATCATCAATAGGAGACTTGCAAGTTTCCTCTGTGAACATTAGGCTGGGAGCTGGATCCAGGCTCTGCCTTCTGTGAGAAGAGGGGCTCTGCTTGCACAAGGACCCTCTGCCTGGAGTTTGGGGACCTCCACCACACTGCAGCCTAACCCATTGCATTTTCAGGGGGCTGGAAAGTCTTCCAGGGGAAAGAGCAGGCAGGATGTGAACATCCAGCGGCGGGCTTGCTCTAGCATAAATCCGGATACAGCCCTGCATGCGCAAAAGGCAGATGTGTGGATCATCTTCTGTCTGCTTTGCCTCTTAGCCCATATCACTGGAAAAGCCATTTCTGACTAGGCTTATGATGTTGGAGTCAAAGTCTGTGCATCAGATTGCCTGATAGTTCTGGGTTTACTTCCATGAAGGCAACATTTATGTATCTTCATCTGGAGAAAAGATTTAACGTTAAATCTCTCAGTCCCAAGTTAGAATGTCACCTAGACTTAACTGTTCTCATTAGATGTTTTTTTCAAATACACTCTGAAGGGTTTACTTGGCTCCTGGAAATCAAGACGCCCGAACTAAAAGCTGCAATCCTATGTTTACCTCCTGGGGACTTTCACTGAACTCAGTGGGGCCTTTCTGAGCAGACTTGCACTGAAATGAACTCATTCGACTAAAGAACTTAAACATTGGTGAAAAGTGAGCACTTTTTACACAAGGCTGAAGGCAGACACCATCCAGAGATGATGTTTATTATTCCACAGACATTAATTAATCAATCATATTTCTGGCCTGCGTTTTACCAAATGCCTCAAGATGACTTTCAACCAAAAAAAATTTTATACAATAAAACCAATAAAGCAACACTAAAACCAGATAGAAGCATTAAAATGTTAAGAGGACAAGTGGTCCACAAGGCTACATGCAAAAACCTACCTCAGAGTACGTTTTTTCAGATGGCATAGGAAATAATATGTGATATGTGCGCATGGGTGCAATCCTATGCCCATTCATCTGAGCGGACTGAACCATCGAGCTCAATGGAACATTCTTCTTAGTCAAGACATGCAGGATGGCTCTACAAGACCTCCGTTCCAGCAAGGTGCCCCTTCTTGCATCCTAGCCTAGCTTATATACAAAATCTTTTAGCCTGGGGTTCCTCGCATACTGAACAGAATTGCTTTTGCGACAATGTGCAGGGTTCAAGTCACCCATGACTGTCCCGTGACCACCTGGCACAGTTGATACCCAATCAAGAGCGACTTATTGGTGCTTTCCCTGCTACTGCCCAGTCTTATAAATAGCTGCACAGCACAGGAGTCATCATAAGGCCCCAGTGCCAGCCTCTGGAAAGAACCTAGCCCTTGGCTTCGGGAAAAGAGCGCCGCGATCGCTGCTGTTTAACACTTTTCCAGAGTCAAACATTTAGAAAGAAGAGAGAAAGGGGATCCACTGTTTCTCCTCTCACTCTCACCCAGACCTGGGAACAGGCAGGATGGGAGCAAGGCAAAGGAAGTGACCAGGTTGCAACACTGGCAATGGGGCAAGCAAATCCCTTTGGAGTTCTTACTTCTAAATATTTTCCGGAGTGGAGATACACAGATCAGCTTCTCCGCATCTCTCACTTTTCCAGCCTCATATTTATTTTGCCCTGCCTCCACATCAGTTTGCAACATTTGGTTTTTTGAAGTCTATAGCACATCTCTCAGATGTGCATTTTGTTGTGCTTTTTCCTAGTGCCTGCTTTCTTGCAAGCTTTCTTGCATGTTGTTTTCACAAAGATACAGATTGTTGTGCATCATTGCCCCTAAAGTGCACATTTTTGTACGTATGCATTTTTAGTGGGAGACCTGCATTGCAACCCTGGGAAGTGTTGGAACTGCAGGGTTGGAAGCCTAGCTATGTTTTTGACTTGCATATCAGTTCAGGAGCTGCAAGTTTGGTAAATTTGCATTAAAAGGCAAGCCAAATATATTCTTCCCTTGCCCCTGTTCCAGAAGTTGTCCACTGCACTGGGCAGTAAAGTTCTAATGTACCTGGCAACTGGTGTGTAAAAACTTTGGGGAAAAAGAGAAGGAATGATCTGGGGGAGAGAGCAAGCTACTAAGCATTTGGCTGCAGAATGGTAACACGTGATTCCTCTTTACTTTCTTTTTTGAAAGGGTGGGGAGGAAAGACATGCAAGGTGATCCATGGGGAGGGCCCAAGGTCCAGCTGTTCCTGCATTCTGTTCTCACTGTGGCCGGTGAGCTGCCCACAGGAAATCCGCGAATGAGACATGCGTTGCTAGGGCCCTCCCTCAGCGGCTGCTGCACACCTGCGTGCTGAGAAAAGGGGACCCATTTGTTCCATTCACACCACATGGCAAATACAAGGCAGGGAGAAATGGAGGAATGGCCAAGGCAGAGCATGGTTCCCTAGAGGACAAATGGCCCAGGGCTGGCTCAGATCTGGCAGTGGCCGCTGGCAAAATGCTCAGGAATCCAAAGCTCCCCTTTCACATGCGTTGGATGATGCATCGATCATTCTGTTCACACCAGACTGTAAACACTCAGATCTGGCTTAATTGCACATCGTTGGGAAGTATCAACAACTATTTGCAACCCTTGCTGCCTAGTGGGAACAATTTGTCTCCTGGACAAAAACCAGAGATATCTGGATATCTGTCGCTTATCTCTAATCTCAGTCCAGTCTGCCAAGTCATGACTGCCACTGCCTGGATGCCTGTTGTTGAAGCAGCTGAAGCAGTTACATGGAATTGGTCTCTGCCAGAGGCATCAGGTTCTAGTTTTCTTTTTCTTTTTAATGTCTCATTTGAGTAATGCCTTTGCACGCCTGTGTATGTGTGTGTGAGAGAGAGAGAGATCAGCTTGGTTCCACTTTTACTATATTTTTTGAGGAAGAACTGACAGATGCCTTAATAAAAGATGGCCAGCTGGTTTATAGACCAGGAGGCACAATCAATTTAGATGATGGTCTAAAAGTACATAAAACAGCTGCACTCCACTAATGACTTCTAATAGTTTTGCAACTTGTGCAACACGGTATTCAAAATCTCCATCATGACAGGCATATTTTGTCCACGAAAGATTTTTGGTGATTCTTTGAAAGGAGGAGCTTTTC
The DNA here is from genome assembly GCF_004798865.1 of Varanus komodoensis. NCBI lineage: Eukaryota > Metazoa > Chordata > Lepidosauria > Squamata > Varanidae > Varanus > Varanus komodoensis. The sequence goes on along the minus strand of NW_025335349.1, from coordinate 3,029,738 downwards.
CATTTCCAAATTCTCATGCTCTGGACACATTAGTTAGCCAACGATGTGTGTCCATGCAGGAAACAGTGATACAGGTTGGGATCAATATGCATGACTCTGAATCCCGGGAGACCCTCAAATGACACCTCCCTGCCCCCCAAGAGCAACCAATAATCAGGGCTGCCAAAGTAAAGTCCATTTTATTTCTGCAATCATGATGGAGCTATGACATAAATATAGTTAAAATATAAAACTCCGTATGTGCAGAATATGTTTTGATTTATTTAATCAAGGTAAAGAGTTCTGTTGTGATTGTTGTTACTGTCTGTGAGATGTGTACAAATGGCCCCTCAAAATTCCAAACCCTTTTTGATGCCAGAGAAATCAGGGTGACAATTTTAGTGAATTCATTCAGGAGGAGGAGAAATTCCCCACAATTTTTCACCAGGTGGGCTCACCAGTGACAGGGGTTCCAGAAGAGATCCTCTCTGTTTCCTTAAGAGTGTTTTGCTTTCTTGCGTTGCCCCTGCAAGTGGCAAGAGCATCAGCTCTGTGTGCAAAGTCCTCATCACCAGGTCCTAGGCAGCTGCACAGGACATGTTACTTCTTAAGGAGGGATGGATTAGGGAGTTGGATTATCCTATTCGGTCCAATCAGTGGATTGTCACATTTGAAGATTTAATGGATTATATATTTTTCAGAAAAAATGCTTCATATATACTGGACACCACAATGTTCCTTTAATAAGAAATTGTCTAGGATGATGGATACCTTTTACGGTTAGTGCCTGAATATTTGGTCAGACTTTGTTGAAGCTTATACATAAATGATATATTCACATCTATGTGGTTGTATTTTTCCGTTTTTCCTTGTTATGATTTTATTTATTTTGTGGTGTTTGACTGAAACACTCAATAAAAGATAAATTAAAAAAGAACTGCATTGGCAAGCTGATCATCAATTTGCACCGACCACAATCCAGGTGTGAGTAGGACAATATTCTGCCTAATTCCAGGGCAAAGGTGATGCTGTGTCCCCAATTTCCTGCAAGCTTCCTTCCTCCATGAGAGAGGCTTCTATTGTTCTGCCTCATTCTTGGGTTGTTTTTACTTTACTTTTACCATCCCTAACAACTGTGAGGGGACTGAGTGTGGCGGCCACGAGTTCCCTTTCCATTACACTTCAGTCTCATGACCTGCAGCCTTCCTGGCTGCCTGGGCTTCCTGATGTAAACAAGCCCTATGAAGTCTTCTGCTGAAGTGTGGGAAGCCAAGAGGGCTACAGGCGGCCCGAGAGATGGTTGTGCAGTGAAAAGCAGGACACTTCATACATTCCACATTTTCTTCATAAGTAAGGTGAGTGCAAGAAGTTCAAACCCAACCCACAAGAATGTCTCTGGATCTTTCTTCCTCACTGAATGTCTTGTTGAAAGCAATTTCTTTCCTGTCAAATTGAATCAGTATGGACAAAAATGATGGGAGAAAATTTTGGCACAGCACTAGAATCCAGTATGCGGTGAATGCAGAGACAGTTCTAAAGTATATCATTGTGCTTCAGGTGAGAGAAGAAACATTGACTGTGTTCTTCACAGCTGGAATAATGCACGTGGCCATGTAAAGATAGTCCCCCCCCCCCCACTGCTTCACACCAGACATTCGTGTTAAAATTACCTTGGTGCACCACTGGTAGGAAGGTTCAGTGAGACTTTACAAAGGTGGTTTAGATTTGGACCACAATAATCCTGACGGTGCTTTAAATCTTCTTCCCCATTTCCCTGCAAATCCCACCATACACCATAGCAAGTAGCATTTCAGGGAAAGAACAGGTGGAAGGAAATGCTTACTCCTCCCTTCTTTTTTGCTGTGGGCCTGATCCAAACTGGGGCTAATTATGCTCACAGAAGTAGCTAAAGCGTGCATGATTTTCAGAATATTTTCTTTGACCTTCCCTCCAAAGAAAGGCTATATGATTACAGGCTAAATCCTTAAGAGTGTGGTTGAGGTGGTGGTGGTGGGGGGGGGGGCCTTTGCTTTCCATCTCCTCCCTAAATACTTATCCAGATAGTGAATTGTTCTCTTTACATGTGATAAGAAGGCACAGAGGGAAGGAGGTGGACTGTGTGCATCCCAATTCCACACTTTATTTAAGCGATCTGAAAGAGCCACAATGCACACAATTGTAACCATGGAGGACTTGAGAGGCCTGAAAAGCCATTTACATTTTTCTTGCCGTATCTAGATTGTCACTGGTCAATCAGGCCCTGAGTAAACTGAAAGCAAACGCATACAGATGGCTCTTAAGAAACAGAAATCCTTACTGCAATCCCTTGACCCCGTACTTTCCTGCTGAACAGGAAAACAAAGAAGTTCGCATATCGCAAACTTCTCTGCTGATGCCTGCAAGCTCTATTTTCTCCCATTGTCTCGGCCAAGGAGATTTGAGAAGTAGAAGAAAGACAAAAGCAACCCTTGTATCAAATGTATCCTTTTGTCTACTGATCATGAGTGCCATGGGAAAGGAAATAATCTACTCTCAAGTAAATACTTCTACTTGCTGGTCCTACCAACCCAGTCTCATATCGCATAGACCAATGAATAACACACCAGCATTGTATCCATCTATTTACTTGAGAGTGGATTCTTTTCTATCCCAAGGTGTGAATAGACAAAAGGACACAAGGAGTTGCTTTGTCTTTGTATGGGTAGTGTTCTATTGTGTTTCTAGACCAAATCAAGCCAGAGCTTTCCCTAGAAACAAAAATGACAAAACTAAGGCTGTTGTACTTTGGGCTCATCAGGAGAAGGCAAGACTCACTGGAGAAGACCATCAGGTGAGGGAAAGACAAAGGCAGATGGTGAAAGGGAAGCCCAAACAGGAGATGGAGTGACCCCATAAAGAAAGCCACAGCCTTGAACTTGGGAGAGCTGAATGGAGCTGTCATGGGCAGGACCTTTTGCAGGGCTTTCATTCATGGGGCCACTGTAAGTCGGAGATGACTTGATAGCACAGAACAACACTCGGTCTGGAGCAGAGTGGTCAATGGAGCTTCCACTGGGGTTTCATTGTCCCACCACAACCAGGAAATGAGCATTGCCTCTGGGTTTAGTCTTTAGAAGGGTCAAAGGCCTGGTTGCACAAGCACTGGCTTTCATGAGTAAAATGGAACATGTGGCAGCAGAACAAGCTTGTTGGGTGTTGCCCAGTGACTTCTGTCTCCATTCTGGGGATACTCGAAGAATCAAGTCTCTGTGAACGCCAGTACAGTCCACACCATCTAGGCTAATGTGTGGCTTTCATACATTTTCAGAAGCGATGCCCTTCTTGGCCCAAGCATTTTAAACCTGCATTTATTAAATAAAAACAGTTTGTAATTACCTTCATTTAGAAACGCATACTTTTAGATGAAATGCCTTTACAAAGGCTTCTTTTGTGGCATGTTATATTCAAAATAGGCATTTAAATATGATTTGGTGCTTTTTTAAAAAAATGCAGATGAATGTTGGAATGGCACTGAACGAGCTTAAGATTGAAAACATGCAAAAGTGACACAGACCAGAATTAGGTTGTCCACTCAATTCCAGCCAAATGTGGAGCTCTGCATGAACAAGAGTTGTCTCATTTGTGTCAAAGCTGGGGAATATGCCTCAAGCAATCTCTGACATTGAGGGAAGCCAAATAATAAACTGCATTGAAGCAGAACACGCGCGTGCGCACCCACCCACCCACACACACACACACAGTATGGTGTGGTGTGCCAGAGTGCTGGAATTGGACTTGTGAGACAGAGATTTTTGTCTCTATTCTGCTGTGAAGCTCACTGGTTGACTTTTAGTTAGTATCTCTCCCTCACTGTAACCAAACTCACAGGGTTGTTGTGAGGATAAAATGAAGAGTGGTGGAGATCATAAACATCACCTTTGGCCCTTTGGAAGAAAAGGTAGGATATCCATTTAACAGGCACACAAGCAAACACACAGTGTTTTTCCCTAGAAATCACTTTAAAAAAAAATGAATCTAGAAAATTTAATTCCTAACATTCCAGTTTTGCAACTGTTTAAATATTCCTCTTTCACTCTCTGGCTGCTCCCCTACTACTCTGAAGGTGAAGGAAAAAGCCCAAAATAAACCTCAGGACCCAAATTTGTGTTCGCTGCTAACCACGATTATCTGAGTAACTTCACATCTCCAGCCACTAAGGCTATTGCATTTGCGATAAGGTAAAATACAAATGACAGCACCTGATTGCTAATTTATTTTAGGTGCTCCAAGAGACACAGGGAAACGGATCTTTCTGTCATAGCTGTCAGTGATTTAGAGGGAACATTTCTGTAGAGACAAGTAGGTAAGTTGACAGAGGGAGAAAGAACCATTTCAGAGCTTAAGGCTAGGAAGGCAAGAAGCGTAAGAAGAAACACAAATGCTTTACACACACACACACACACACACACACAGAGAGAGAGAGAGAGAGAGAGAGAGAGAGAGAGAGAGAGAGAGA
>NW_025335349.1:2970826-3025164 GCF_004798865.1 Varanus komodoensis | reverse complement strand
AGAGAGAGAGAGAGAGAGAGAGAGAGAGAGAGAGAGAGAGAGAGATTTCTATATGCAGAGACAGAAAACACGCCTGTAAAGGAGTGCCCATTTTAAGGGGGGGGGCTGCGGAAAAGATAATGGAGCCAATAAAAGTTTGTTACAAGAATCTATGCAATACGCTGGTGGCAGTGCATTTCATTCCTGAGTTCAAGGCACACAACACTTTATTTTATTTTATTTATTTATATTGCGATTTATATTCCACCTTTTTCCTACAAAGGGCTCAAGGCAGCTTACATCATCTCTCCTCCTCCATCTTATCCCCACAACAACAACCCTGTGAGGCAGGTTGGGCTGAGAGTCTGCGACTGGCCCAGAGTCACCCAGTTGGCTCCATGGCGGAGCGGGGACTCGAACCCAGATCGTCTGAGTCCCAGTCCCAGGCTCTTGACCACTGCACCACACTGGCTCTCTCTTCTCTGGAAGTGCAGCCAGGGCTGGCCGGGAGTGGGGGGAGCTCTACCACTGGGGCTGTGAAGTTATCCAGATTGCACAGACCAAAGGGAAATTGTGTGCTGGCCTGATGCTTTGAACAAATAGATCCTGTGATTTGCTCTTTGTCCCATGAAGGCTTCTGTTCTAAGGCAGCTTCGATGCAATTACTTTGCGTGAAGTTGATTTTAAATGCCAAATTTTGAACATTATATGGAACAGATTTTAATTCTACCTTGTTTTGATGTCTCAAAGAGAAAAGAGCTGCTTTAAAAGAAAAACTTGAAAAGAGATTATTTTAGTAAGTGAATGAATAATAATAATAATAAAAAACTCACAGTCAGACAGTACAGCAACTTTAATCTAGTATTTCATAATTTAAAACATTAAATAGCAATTATAATTCTCACTTCTCACTTAAAACCCATCCATATGAATCTGTATATTAAAAGATACCAGAAAGCATTTGATCAGTACAGGTTGGATGTTCTTATTAGATGTACAGGTCTACATGATATTACAATGTACATTTTGATTTAAAATGTATTGGGGTCAATGGGAAAATGTAGGGTAGAGAAATTGCACATATGAGCAAAACAATACAGAAAAATTAGATGCATCCCCTTAAACAACAAAATAACATTTCATGACACAATTTTGGCTTGCTCCATGGGATTGGAATATTGAGTTATGATTGGAATACATGTCCTAATGAGTGGTGGATCAATTTAAAAACCTGTCATTTTTCAAAGGTCTATGATTTGCAAAACTAAGGACTTTAGAAGGACTCATAAGTTCCATCTATGAGTGCTGAGTGCCCCTGATGAAGTCCCTTTACCTGTATTTGAGTGTCTTGGTGGAGGTAAAGCAAGATTGTTGGAGGAGGGAGCCCCACTTGGATCTCTGCTTTATTGCTGGGCTTAGCCATAAAACGGTGATCTCACCAGTGCACCACACTGCCAGTCAGCTGCTATGGGCCAGCTCTAACTCACGGGCCATGTTTTCAATAAGCAAAGGTTTGTGAAAAGATGTTATAGGAATGCAGCCTTAATAAGTCAAGCAATATTCCAGCATTATGATGCAGAGCCATGGACTGAACACCTGGTCATGCCGAAGACTTTACTGGGGGTTTAATACATTTGCTTGCATTGCTTATCTCTATCTATCTAATAATATTTGTTTCTTTATTTATTAAATTTATATCACGCCTTTCCTTTTTTTCTTTTTTTAAAGAACTCAAGGTGGCCTACATCATTTTCCTCCTCCTGCTCCCAAACTTATCCCCACAACAACAATCCTGTGAGGTAGGCTGGGCTGAGACTGGCCCAACATCACCCAGTTGGCTCCATGACTGAGCAAGGAGTAGAACCCCATGTCGCCCAAGTCCCGAGTCCCGGTCTTGCGCTCTTAACCAGGATGCCACAATTGCCCTCCTTGGTAACATATGCACGTACTGCTTGATCTATCAAAATCTCAAAGTGATTCACATGCTAAAATCACCATTAAATAACCCATAAACAATGAGAAGTACAATAAAAGAAATACATGACAATACAATAATATTGTACTGTATACAATAATAAAACCATTATTTCAAACAAACAAAACCATGAGAAAACAACAATGGAAAATAATGGAATACAGCCTGGTATCAGCTATAAACCAGGGAACAATCACTGCAGTCACACAATGCAGTTGTTGTTGTCGTTGTTAGTCGTGAAGTCATGTCCGACCCATCGCGATCCCATGGACAACACTCCTCCAGGCCTTCCTGTCCTCCACCATCCCCCGGAGTCCACTTAAGCTCACACCAACTGCTTCAGTGACTCCATCAGGCCACCTCATCCTCTGCCGCCCCCTTCGTCTTCTGCCATCCATTGTTCCCAGCATTAGGCTCTTCTCCAGCAAGTCCTTCCTTCTCATTAGGTGGCCAAAGTATTTCAGTTTCATCTTCAGGATCTGGCCTTCTAAAGAGCAGTATGCAGTTCCAAACCTGTTCATAAGAACAGTACTGGAAAGCCTGAGGTCTTCAGGTGGGGGACCCAATTCCCATCGATCCCTTTACGATTGCAAGCCAGCCCCACCAAAAGCAGCTTCCAAAATCCTCCTCCTGAATAGTGTGAGGTATGATGACAAAAGGATCAAGCTCAGTCTTGGTGTGGCCTGTGTGAAGGACTCCAAAACCCTGCAGTGCACTATGATGGCCTGGAAGCCCAGCGCTTTTGGATAGCCACGTGTCCTGCTTTACAGAAGACACTCCTCTGTTTGAATGCCTGTCAAAGGACAGTCCTTTTTTCCAAGGCATCCGCTGAAGGGTTGCCCAGGTCAAGTCCAGTGTATGGAGCTGGGAGAGCACAGGCCTTGAAACCAGTCGTCAACAGCAGGTTCCATGTCTTTTCCATTGTGGTGAGAAACGGGGTGATTCTATTAGTTAGAATGTGCAGTTAGAATGTGTTAGAATGTTTGCTTTTGTCCTCAGTTTTGGACATGTGCAGCCAGCCTCCCTGCATTGGTGGTCCTTGTATGATGGTCCTTCTATCCCTTGTTTTCCTTAAGGCATCCAAGGCTGCTGTGGGGAAAGGCTGGCCCATGTCAGCAGAGGTGCTCCGAACATGTAGGGTCCAAACCAGGAACTGGCTGCAGCTCTTGAGATGTTTTGGAAATTTTTGGACACATTTTGAGATGGCACTCTGATGACAGGCAAGCAAAACCAACCCGACCCAACGTCCCCAAATCCAGTGGGTGTGCTTGGACCAGGTCTGTATTCCCCTCGCTATCCTTAGGCATGAGGTCTAAATGAACTTGTGCTAAACAATCCTTCAACATGAAAACACTGTCCATAGAGGATTGCTCCTCTCTCACCATGGGGCACATTCCACACCATGGGGCAGAGGACTGGATTCCGTCACTGACAGGTTTTCCTCCACTGCCATGCACATAGGGCTGAGTAGGAATGCCAGTTTAAACCATTCGATCTTCAAGGTCAAGGAAATCTTAGATTTTCCATCCTCTTCAACTTCGGTTGTGAAATAGGGTGGCAACAAAGGGAGAGCATTTCTGTGGCACTGGCAAGCTTGCGGCTTTCCAGATGTTTTCACCTCCAACTCCCTCCAGCCCTAGTCAGCTTAGTAGAAGGTGATGGATCATGGGAACTGTAGACCAAAATAGGTGGAGGGCTGCAAGGTGACCAGCCCTCCTTTAAGACTCCCAAGATGTGATATTGCGAAATAGTTCATCTTTTTTTCTGTTTAAGAATTGCCTGGGAAATCTCTGGCTTCCCAAGAAGCCAAAAAATGCCCCTTATGTTTATGGGATACAATCTATGGTATGGTTGCCTCAAGTGGAAGGGGAGACAAATTCTTCTTGGAATGCAGCATATCGTTTGTGAACGATGCATCTCTTAAAACAGCAGCTCATTCCTCACATTTTTCCCTAGTAGCCTAAATTGTAAATATTTTGCTTGCTTCTACCTTGAAATGGCACTTGAAGCAAAAAAATAAGAAATAAACATTTACAATTCACTTGTTGATATATTTTAGAGACCATGAACAAAATGGCCCACTAATCACACACACACCACTCAAATTTTTAAACACCACAGTGGAGTTAAGGCTGCTTAGTCTCAAAGATATTGCCAATCTCCTCATGACAGAAATTGAAATGGTTTTATGATTGTTGCAGTACAGAGAAAATTCCATCAGTTCCTGCTTGTTTATGTCTGGCATTTCTCTTAAGATGCACTCCCAGGTACTCCTGGATTTGTGTTGAGAAATATTTTATTGTATTCTCTCTCTCCTTTGCATGATTTATGTCATTCAGCAGAGTCAAAGGATGGATCACCAAGTCTCTAGGCATGGAGATCTCTTGTAAGACACACTTCTGTACATATAAATGCTGGTAAGTGAATCAGCTGTTTTTAGTTTGTTGAGCTCTGTAGCAATCTGAAATTCATAAACTTCTGATTGAAAAACTGCATTAGGGAGATAAGTAGCACCCGAGATGGCTCAAAACAGCATTGGCATAGTCTCACTGTTCTTACAGCCTGTATTTCAAACATTTCATGTCCACTGTTGAACTTAATCATATTCCAAACAAACAGATGATGGCCTAAGATGGAGAAAACACAAAATTCAAAGAGTAAACATTTCAAGATTAATCTGATCTACTATAGGCAGAAGCTAATCACAAACAAATGAAACCTTATTTTCTTGAACACAACATGGACTTCCTTTCGCCAAAGGGCCAGTACCGATAAGCTTAAGATGTTATCTTTGTAATAAAACCTCAGCAAATCCCAGTGTGTGTCCCCGTGTAGTGGATACACGAAATATAGATGATTGTATCAGGTGTGGGGCTGACACCATCAATTTTCGGATGCTCACTGAGCTGGAATGGTTTGCAATTCCTCTTTCAAATGTAGTTTGTCAATTCATTTTTTATTCACAGGATCCAGGAAGTGTTCTTAAGTTAAAAAACTGACCTCACTCATGCAAGGGGTTGCCATTAGAGAGCGTTCTGCTTAAAAGGCCATGGCCAAGAACTCCGCTGTGCTGAAGCAGGCCCAGGGAGGAAGCAGCTGCTGATCGGAGTTCAAGATGTCTGATTAAGCAGCACAGTATGAACAGTGCGGATACTGCTAATAACTAGTTTGGAGCACTCTGCTATTCTTATAATGAACTCACCTTCTGGGAAGGAATAGCTACTGTCCATTTCAGCATAATAGCTTTGACAATCATATGGCTGAAAGGATCCAGCCCGAGGGGGGTTCAGTCCACATTGGTTTCCCTTAAGTCTTAGTGCTTAGGGAGTGTAAGGGTGCTAACAGCAAAAACATGACTAGCATTCCTGCTGTCTGTGTATTTCTTTGCCCCTCTTGTATTCAAGTATTGCTAGATTGAATTAAGTTTTAAGTTGAGAAAGAAGAAAAAATCCTAAGGATGGGATGTAAAAAAAGAAGCACAGGATTGTGATTGTCTGGCAATTGCACAGCTCACATCTCTAAAGCCCATTCTTTGAAGTGAAAATGTACTTTTATTATTCTTTTTTGGAGAGGACTTCTTTGGTATTATGTTGTCTCTAAATTGAACTGCATTGCAGCTGTAGAACCCTGTAGTGCAAGAAACATTTTCTCCTGTTTTTCCCTTTGCAGAAATCAGGTTATTCTTGAAAAAGGGAAATGAATGGGAATAATAAATGTTATTAACCTTGGAATCCAGGATGTGCAACAAAAGTTCAGTCTTTCTCTCTGTGCTTTAAAGAGAGAGAGAAAAATTTTCTGCTCCCTGAAAAGAAGTGCCAGGAGCTACTGTTGAAATGAAATTGTGTAAAAACACCACTGGTATCACCTTTTCCATTCCCTGGTTCTGGCCTAACACCAATACACAACTGCCTGTAATGCTGCAATAATTTTTACTGATACCATAGAAATAAGTACACACAGCTCTCCTTCTGTAAGGGAGTTGGAAAACTAAGCTCACCACCATCTTTAAGAAGCAATCAGCTTCTTTCTTTCATGTTTTCAACAAAGCTCTTAGCAATATGAATATAAGTACCTGTCACATATATTAATATTACTCTTCTTCTAATTGCCCGAAGCAGAAGACATGGCAGATTATGAATTTCTGATGCCGCTAAACAATTTCTTCTTGGTTACTTTGTTGTCTTTGATGTTTTATTTAATGTTCTAGGCTGGCTTATTATTTTGCCATTACCTTCTCTTTGAATACAGGGCTTCACACTTCTAATAGAGCTGATCTATTTCACATACTTGTTTCATTTTCTCTGTATGCCTTTTCTTCTCAAGCTTGGTTCCCCTAAATGCAAATAGATTCAGGAATAGAAAAATAGGTTTTAGTACAGGCTTGGAAGTGTCAGCTCTCTTCCTCTATAAGATGCGTGTCGATGATTACACAACTTAGAGCAAACATGTATAGTGCACCTGTGTGTGAACATGCAGGACTAACCATGCATTTTCTGTGCAACACGGGTGCACGTGCTTTTTCACAGGCAAGTTTATTTTGACTTGGAGAAAACCTCATGTGAGAAATGGAGCTGCCCTGACAATAAGATGGGAAGCAGGCCATTTGAAAGCTTAGAATTAAACTGAACAGTGCTGGACATGCGCTAGTCTTTGAACCTTTCAGGAGAAAAAGGCTTTCCCCTCACCCATTAAAGGGGCTCCAGCACAGGTGCTGAACCTTTTTCAAGGGACAAATTCAGGTCTGGAGAAACTCTCTGGAGCTATACTCACAGGACAGGAGTAAAACAGGAGATATCAAAGGCAAAAGCTTCAGGACCAACATACCAAAAATACCAACCTATTTTCATTTAATGATTTAGCTAACTAAATCTTAGGAGAAGCACTTCAAAGAGCAGGGGCGAGGAGAAGGACTGTGCAAAGGCTGGGAAACTAATGAACTAAAAGTAGTTGGGAAAAGGGGGAACTGAATCCCATGAATCCCACAGGGCCGTGTTTGGCCCACTCGCCACCCCTGGGCTAGAGAAAGCTCCTGGGCCAGAGGAGCTCAGCGAAGTGAATTTTAACTCAGTCCCTCCTGTGGAGGGAATGGATGGTGAGGTTAGGGGAGGTTATAGGAACTGGAGAAGAGGACTGGAACCTTATTCTCATGTTCGTATGACATAGAAGTGAAGTACCAGCCCTCTGAATTGGGCTTAGAAGCAAAACAGGCAGCCAGTTTTAAAACTGGTCAGATGTGATCTGAATGAGCTGTACTAGCTGCACTGCACCCATCATATTCTCAACTAACTGAAAGTTCTGAACCATTTTCAGATGGTTTGACATGGAACACATTGCAGAAACTGAATGGGGACCTGGGGGAGCCTGGGACAGCCTCCAGCTGCATTTAGGAAGCATGTTGTAAGGCCCTGTACATGTGTCAAAACATAATGTCAGGTGTCCTTCCTAAGCATAAGACATGGACATAAAATTGAGAAAAGATTCAGGTTTAAGGAAGGCTTTGCTTCACCCAGCGTTAGTGGTCATACATGAATTGTGCAGGGATGAATGTCATGAACATTTAACACATCGGTCACTAAGGTATCTACAGCATCCCAACCTGATGCTTCCCAGATGCTTTTTGGGACCACAGCTCCCAACATATCTGATCACTGGCCATGCTGGCTGGACATGATCAGAGTTGTATTTTAGGGAAAGCAATCCTTTTTCCCAGGTCCAACTAAGTACCAGGAAAAGTACCCTGTGAGAGAAGCAGTCTTGGTGGTAGAGTCAAGGCTGATGGGAGGCGTCTTCTTGGAGAAGATGGACATGGACATCTGGGACAGAGATCTGCCTTGATCTTTACATGGGGCTGCTTTTGAAGACTATTTGGAAACTTTGGCTATTGAAAAATGCTACTGCAAGAGTTCCGTTTACTACTGGGTTTAGGGAGCCCATTACTCCCTTGTTGTATCATTTGCACTGGCTACCCATCAATTTCTAGCTGCCATCAAAGTGCTGTTCGAAATATATGTTATGATCACTGAAAAGATAACCACCATGACTCATGATCATGTCAATAGACTAATTCTGAGTGATTTTCCTTGAGGACTGGTATCCATTCATAGATTATTTGTAGGAAAGATTTGTACAAGATGTAAAGATGGAATTATTGGCTATGTTACGTATAACTTGGTCGATTCTTAAAGTAGCTGAGTGAGAGGGAGAATGCTTTCTCATAGATTTTTGAGGATGGATTTGCTACTGCTGCTTTTATTGGTTTTTATTGGTTTATAAGCCCCCTTGTGTAGGCACAGGTGTGTACACTGTTTTGGAGGCAAAAAATAGGGTTTCAGCTCCTGAGGCTGCAATCCTACGGCTTCTGGAAGGTCATTCCAGAAGACATAGGATCTTCCACCTAAGGGTGGAGAGAGAAGGACAGATCCACGCTCAGAGAGGGAGACCTGACCTCACCAGCAACTCCCTTGAACCTATTGCAAGGCCATTAGCCAGTGCATGCCAGACACACAGAAGATACACAGGAGAGGCTGTGGAGATGGCACTGTATTTCATTTCACTACCATTGGGAAACAGTGGTTGGTTTTTTTTTCCCTTTAAGGAAAAGAATGGCCAGATAGACTAGGGAGGGGGGAATCCCCAGCAAGAGTTTTAGCCCCTAAGGAGTGAGATAACAATTCAATGAAAAAGGCATTTCTTCTGCCCCTTTTCTCCCTCTTTCTCCTTCCTAAGATCAATTTGTTAAAAATAAAAATAAATACAATTTGCATATGCTATTTGGGGTATTGATTCACATGGAGACTGCAGCAAAGTAATTCAAGGAAGGTGGAAACTTGGAAGGGCAGCAATGAAGGAACTAGAAAAGATCATCAAGTGCAAGGACATTTCATTGAAGATCAAGGCCAAGATGATCTACACTATTGTATTCCCGATCACTGTGTATGAGCATGAAAGCTGGACAGTGAAGAAAGCTGATAGGGGGGAAATTGATACCTTCACAACATGGTGCTGGAGGAGAGCTTTGCAAATACCCTGAGTTGACAGAAAGACAAACAGGTGGGTCCTGGATCAAGCCAAGCAAACAAAAATGATGAAACTGAGGCCGTCATACTTCAGGCACATTATGATAAGGTAAGACTCACTGGAGAAGACAGTCATGCTAGAGACAGTTGAAGGCGGAAGAAAGGGAAGACCAAATACGAGATGGATTGACTCCATAAGAGAAGCCACAGCCTTGAACTTGAATGGAGTTGCCATGAACAGGACATTTTGGAGGGCTTTAATTCAGAGTCATCATAAGTCTGAGATGACTTGATGGCACATAACAACAACATTTTCTATACATGGGTGCAAATTTAGAAATAATGGCCAATGTTAAAAGAAATCCAATGCCTGTCACTAGAGTGGGGGAGTCTGTAACCAAGGCCCTGTGAGATATGTCTCCATAGCCTGTCTAGATGCTACCTGTTGATGGGTAACATCAACATTCTTACTTCTTCTTTTGGTTCTTTATCTCCAATGGGACTTCATTTGTCCTTCAAAAAGAGGACTGTTCTCTGAAAAGGGCCAGAAAAATACAGATTCTAGTCTCCCTTATCCATGAAGCTCACTAGATGACCTGGGCTGTCACTGACTCTCAGTCAAACCTACCTCACAGAATTGTTGGCAGGATACCATGGAGACAGGGAGGATCATACATGCCAGCTTGGATTCCTTGGAGGAACAGGCAGGAAAGAAATGTAACAAGACAAACATCTCCACTTGCAGATGGCCACCCCAATGCTTAGGGTACTATGCAAACTGTTAAAAGGATTTGGAAAACCAGCTAATAATACTGACATTGCACTAGAAGTGCTTTACATTAGCACAGCAAAACTTATCTTAATCCTGTGTAGACTTAGTGCCCTTAATATAAACTTTCCAAAACATATGCCTTTCTTTCTATTCATTGTAAAAAACCCACCAGTTTGACTGCTAATAGGACCATTTAGAATTTATCATCTGGGAGAATAAAGTCCGTTCAATGCTGGTTTCACTTTCAGAATAACTTAATTTCACAGAGTCCCAATAACACTCCAACTGCTTGATCAGTACAAAACCAAAGCAAGTTAATTAAGACTCACTCATGGGCAAGTTTAGATAGGAAGAAAGGCCTATACCTCCCAGTGTGCCCTTGCTAGCTGTGTTGGCTAGGCATGCTGGGAGTTATAGACCATTTTTTCCCTTCAGATTTCCATAGTATTGCACCCTTAATCATTTAAATTTCAAAGCACCTTTGATTAACTGAAGCCAGTACACAGAGACGCAAACTATTTTCTCATTAATGATTCTTGTCATCATTTCATCTCTAATTGATGGTACACATTTTCCAAGCAGCCTTTAATACTTTCCATGATTAGATTAGAAAAGTGACCCCATTTATATTAGGGTACATTAGCAAAAAATAATTCAATTCCATTCTATTTAGTGTGTGTGTGTGTGTGTGTACATGCCTATCTGTGCTGCCACTACTCAGGTGGGAGCCAAGATGTTTGTGCTGATACCAAATTAAAAAGAAGGACACAATGCTATGCATATTTACACAGGAAAAAGCTGGCTAGCTGGGAAATGCTGGAGATGTAGGACTCTCTGCTATCTAAACATGCATCAGATTGCACCTTAAATCTATTAAGACATTACCAAGGACATTAAAAACCCTGCATCACCATCATCACCTTCTTTATACTGAATTTCAGAGAAGCATTCAGAATTTGCATTTACTGCTCTCTCTCACTAAAGGTTGGCAAATCTACTATGGTACTTTACCTCTGGAGATTCCGTACCTTAAGGGTTTCAGCAAAAATATTTGCCAAATGCAGATGGAACCAAGATTTGTACCAGAACAGCACTCATGATGACTACAGCTCACCCAGATACTCACAGCTTCCCAGGTTAGAGGTTGTACCAGGATATTCGCCACTGGGACATGTCTTTAAAACCAGGGAAAATCTGGATGCATATTGTGGTTTACTAGCTTCTTATAGATCACTGTTTGTCTCTGATGACCTTCTAGCCAGCTAACCAAGCCACAGAAAGAAAAGAGCAAAGAACGTTGTGGTGACATTTCTGAGTGAACAGCAGGGCTTCACAATCTCCGAAATGGAGGGGGGTCAAGCACCTGTCGTCTTCCCACAGCAGCCATTGGGGTAGCATGAGCTGACACCTGAAGCCATCACCTCCCAGAGCCTGCTTTGAGTGTATGCCTCTGCTTCCTCTTCGATTCATCTCAGGACTGTGATTGTGCAGGTGTTCCAACTCCAGCATCAGATCAGTTCCTCCCCTCCCCTTCCCTCCCTGCTTTTCATAACCACCCGCCCCAGTGAATTCATCCAGAGGTCTCAAAAGCTTGCACACTTTTTGTGATCTTTGGCTGGTTTAATAAAAGTATTACACTAATATGGTTTTTGGAATTGTGCTTATGGCCAACACAGCTACTTTTTGCTTTCTCCACAGCTTGTGGATTATGCTGCTGGCTTGTTTCAACAGAACATAGTTAAGATTAACTACAGATTGATATTTGGACAAGGCAAAGGCCAGGGCAGCTCTTGCAGAGTCCACCGCTTTCTGAGCCCCTCCCTGCCTCCCTCTTGCACACAGATGCAAGTGGGGTCAGCTGCCAGGGCGTGTTCAGTCCCACCCAGGCCTGGCTTGTAAGGGCAGAAGGCAGCCCCTGCCCCAGGTTCCTTCCCCGTGACCACAGGGGGCCTCTTTCTGCCAATCTCAGCCTCATGAGTATTGTCAGAATAGTCTTCTGCTCTTCTGTTGCTGTACTTGTGTGTGAGAACACCTCATCCTCACCAGAAGTATGCTTTTGCCCAGGAATTCAGACCGGAACAAAATTACTTTCTTCAGCCGAGCTACCTAGATGAGGTCTTTCATTCTTTCCTATTCAAAACCTTAACAAATTCAGAGGTTTGTTCTATGGGAGCCAAAGTAATTCTCCTCGCCTGTGAGCAACTCATTTGTATGCATAGAGAAGAGGAAAAACAACACAACAGTTGATTTACTATGTAGAAGACTGGCTGATTGGTATGAATTAGTTTAATAATAGTAATAATGACGCTACGTATAGATTGCTTTTCGTCTAGGATGCATCCCCTCTGAAACTGAGAGAGATGCAATGGACCTTTCAAAAAGTCTAACAAAGTTCTGGGGTAGGCTGTATTTTTGCAACTATAGCATCCAGTTCAGTATGTTTGCTTGTTATAGGCTTTTCCAGATGGCTCCTTCACTTACTTTTCATGGATGAACAAAATGATGTGGTCAACCTTTTATACTTCGCACAAGTTTTCCCAGGAATTCTGACTTTTAGCCTAACCCTGGAAATGGAATAAAGAGGGGAAGAGTAGAACAGCTGCACATTTTCTTAGCTGGCATTGAAAATAAAATGCAAAATGGAATCAAGATGGGAGGGATAGTCCCTGGGGAAGGTGGGTGAAGATGCCCCTTCTTTCTGCCTGGCTTGCTGTCTGATTCCTGCAATAGAACCAGATGCTGCAGCTTCTTCGAGCTCTTTGAAATGGTCCCAACAGGCACTTCATGGGTCGTTTCTTTTGCTGCTTGACTGACAGAATGCACTGCCTGGGTTCAGACAACACGGGAAGCCATGGTGGAGTTTGCCATGTTTGTGAGCCCAGCAAGAGTGGCTTGGGAATGCTTAACAAACCATGCTGTGAGATTCAGAGAACACAACAAGCCACTTTTGTGTGTTATGCCACTATGCTTATCCACTATGGCTTATCCGGCTGTGTGAGCTCAGTCGCAGTTTTGAAGCACCAGGGATGGAATCGCCTGCTTAGCAGCCTCCATTGGTACTTTAAAAAGTATATTAGGGGTATTCTAGATGAACAGACTTCGGCAAGACTATAAATAAAAAAATGAACATTTTGAATTATGCAAGACAGCTTTTGGATGATGGAGATGGTGGGAGTGAGCTTTCTTTTTACACAGCAGTAATGCGCTACTGAGGGGGAGGAATCCACTCAGTCCTTTAAAAAGGAAACTGGTGCATTCTCCTTCGAGCTCTTCAAAACATCATCATCAGCCAGTTCCTGAATTGTTTCCTTTGGCGCTTTATTCCCAGCTCTGAAACTGCCTGCTTAACTTTCTAATTTTTAAAAATAAATATACGTCTATTTTGGTGATATTCCAGCAGCACAGACTTGCGCGAGGACTACAGGCTAAACACATTAAAAGTGTGTGAGCCCGCTTTGCGAAGGGGGTGGGAGAGGCCGAGGCAGACTCTTCTCGAAGCAAGGAGAGGGGCGGCCGTTCAGCCCCCTCTCTGCCTGGTTCCAGGAGGGCCCTTGCTAGCAGCCAGGCCCACTGGGAAAGGAAACAGGGAGTGGGTGGAGCGGCCCAGGAGAGGCCCATGCCCCGTATTTCTGAATAAGGAGTGCCAAGATAACGGGCACCTGTTTTTTTAAAAAACTGGTAAGTGGATGACTTACAATATGCGTACCCAGACGGGGGGAAAAGGTACTCTGGAGGAATATGGAGCAATTGGAGGGGCAAGAGTAGGACTTCTCCGCACATTAGTCGGGTTCACATGACACAACCAGCCACCTTGCGGTGCAGGCCACATAGTGTGGCTTCTTTGCTCCAGTGCCTGGGGTTTGCCTGAGAGACGACTGGGTGCCCGGAAGTTTCAGAACTGTCTCCCCACATTCCCCAGTGCTTCTCACACCACTATCCCAGGGAGCCCCATGGGAACTGTATTGTTTCTGTGGCTCCCCACAAGTACTGCAAGCCATTTCTTTTTACTTTTAGTTTTTGGGGAAAGTCCTCTTTCACTTTCCTAATAGGGGCACCCATGAGGTGGCCTTGCAAGATCTCCAGCAGTACTTTGGAGGGAGTGCTCCTACCCACCCCTTTAAAAATTCTTCCAGACAAATTATGCACACAAATAAGCACTCTCATGATTAAACCAAGCTGGCCTATTTGCATAAGCAGAGAGGGTTGGGGCAAGACAGGGGCACCCTGGGGGAGGTGCTGGCCAGGGAGTGTGTCTGCTGCCCAAATCCAGCAGGCACCCTCCCTCTACAGAGTGAGCACAGGTTGCAGGTAAATATTTCCCCTTCCCTCTTTGCAAGAAGATGTCAGACTTGACAGGCTGGGACTAGGCAGGTCTGTGCAGAACAAGGGTCAGTCAAGCCAGGGTTAGCACGGAACAGCTTGCTGCAAGTGCAGAGGAGACCTTTGCCAGCTGTTTCGAAGTGCTGCTGGGTCACTTTTGGGTGGCTGACAAAGGCAGCATCCTCCCTTGCACCTGGAGGAAGGAGGTCACCTGTGGGGGGGGGGGAGGCATGGCACAGAGTCTGCTTTTCCAAAACCTTGCTGCCCCCTCCCAGTATCCACGACCTCAGGTGACTGCTCCACTCTGCCCAATGGTAGGCCTGGCCGGGGATCTAATTTCCATTTCTCCAGCTTGCACCGTGAAGCACTCCAGAAACTGCCTGAACTAACTTGACAGCAGATCATGCAAACACAGAACTGGGGGCGGGGTGTGTGTGTGTGTGGAGCTGCTGTGTAGGAAATGACTTCTGGGCAGCAGCACCTCTCTGACAAGGCATCATTTGCACACCTACAGGAGTGATTCTTTTTTGAACATTTGCCATGCACTTCTTCATTAGTCTTTCCTTTTGAAAAAACCACCAATCACATCACAAAAGCTGTGGCCAAGCACTCACATGTTGATTGTGTGCGAGCCAGTTTACCATTCCTGCCATGTTTGTTAACAGATTGCTGTTGTTTGCTGGGTTCAGAGGTGTGGGGAGGCCTGAAGAGGGAAAGCGCGGCCTTCGAGCAAGTGGTGGGAAGGGCAAGACAGCGAACAGACTCTTCCTCAGGTACTGTGCGGTGAAGAGACTTCCCCCTTTCATCGACACAAACGGACTGGCACTTGTTGCAGCCTAAAACTCTATTGTATAAGTGTCAGTTTAGCCATGCAGCTGCATATATCACTGTCAGGCTTGTCTTGCTTTGTTCCAGGCGGGGGAGGAGAAGTCTCGCAAGAGTTATTTTCATTATGGGTGCCCCATGACTAGTGGCAGAGGCAGCCCCAACGAGGCTGTCAGCACAGAGGGCTTTGTGCCAGCTTAACAAAACAGCCATGAGCCCCATGACCCAGGCTCACTGGCTTAGCTTGGCAGCAGCACTCGCCACTTACGAAGAGAGTTCGTCGTGGAATAACTCGCAGTAATTATTATTAATTACTGACTGGAAGTGCATTTAGCACTTTGCAACACAGTCATTAAAGGCAGGCTCTGCGTGATGCAGCCGGATCAAAGAGTCTCTGAATAGCTGTGAGCCTCAAGGTGACTTGACAGCGGCCAAAGAGCTGCTGTGTGTCCCAGTGGCCACATGAAGCCCCCCCCCCCGCAGGCGTTTCCTCTTCCCCAAGGGTGTCCTGGCCTCACCTTTGCCACTAAATAGTGCCTGCCTGTACTTTCCACACGGTCCCACAAAGAACCTGCATAGGTCACACTTTTGCATAATCGTTTGCAGGGAAGAAAGTACAATCTGTATCCCAATTTCTGGGGAGTATGTGGGTGTGTACCCAAGTATGTTGCACTGTGTTACTATGCACATACTTTGTGGATTTATTTATTTCATATTTAAGTTGCTCATCAGATGAAGCTCTCTGGGTCGTCCACAAGACCAAACCTAATACCATAAAAGGCAATGATGTGGCAAAAACATCATATGAAAACCTTACCTTTAAATCATCCCAAAGTAAAAAGCAAGATAAAGGCCAGTGACAGTGCCAAGATATAAAACTTCACTAATATAAATATTTAGAAAAAGTTAAGAGCCTGGTAAAATACAAATTTCTATACCTGGCACCAAGACCATAATGCATGCATCAGACAAGGCTCTCTGTGGAGGGCATTCCTATTTCTTTTCGGTTACTGGGACACCCTCAAAAAGGAAGGTGCATTTGACTGATGCTGTATGTGGCCCCTTTCCCCCAAGCCAGCATCTCAGGTGGCCCTCCGCACGAAAACAGCTGTGCAACCCTACCCTGAGCAGATGAGAACCAGCTCCTCTTGCATGAAAATTGCACCCACGTGGATCTTCAGAAGATGGTCCTGGAAGCCTGCTGGTACAGTTGGAAGTGTTGCTTATGGGCACATGGGAATGAGCCTTCATTCTAGCGGCACCCTTTGGAACTCCCTGCTGCAGGAGTTGAAGTTGACGTTCCTCCTATGACATTTTGCCGCCATAGAAAAAGCCGGCCATCCCTGCCAACATAGCTCTAGGCTTACCACAGAACCCTCAGTAAGGGTTCCACAGTAAGTCCTGTAGAGTTCAGCGGAGACTCCTCCCAGGTAAGCGTCTGCAGAATTGCAACCTTAGCTGTGGGTTCTATTCTGTTCTGTTTTTGCAGTTATCTCCAAATTATTACCTGCTTCTGTTCTAGTTTTTAACTGGCTTTTTAACTATGAATTATAAACTGCTTTGGTAGATGTTGAACACACATGGATGGACCCCTCCCCCCACTCCATTGAAATGTGCGCCTCTGCTCTCATGTGAGGTCTCCCGCTTACATGAGCTGTAAAATGAGGGGACTTGCACAGGCCTGCAGCTCTCTTCCATTAAGGAAAATCGCAATGATGGTCATGTTCATGAATTTTTAACTGTGATCTAAGGCCAGCCTTCAGTGTTCCAGAGCTAAACCAAATAGATCATGGATGTGCTCAGCCATTTAAGATTTAAGTTTATTACAACGTGCAGACTAACTCTGAAGGACCAAGTTGTAATATAATGCTGCTAATCTCAGACCTTAGAAGGAATTGAATCACAGTGCTGCAAGGGACCACACAGGCCACTGAGTCAAATCCCCTGCTCGGTGGAGGAACCCAGATTGAAGCGTCCCTGGTAGACGAAGTATTGGCAGTGATGGAGAGCCCATGACAGAGGCAGCCAGTTCTATCATCCAGCTCTCCAACCATCAGGAAGATTGTCCTGATAGTCAACCAAAATCTGCCTTCTAGTAATTTAAACACTTGATTTCATGTCTTGAAGTCTGACATGACTGAGAACAAGTTGTGGTCCTCTTCTGCGACAACACTTTCAGTACTTAAACCAGGCTATCATATCCCCTTGCCTCCGTCTTCTTTTCTCTAGACTAAACAAAGCTAGTTCCTCCAATCTTCCCTTATAGGACCTAAGATTCTAGCTTCCCAATCACTTTTGTTTCTCTTCCCTGAATTTGTTCCATTTATCTGAATCCTTCTTACATGGTGGTGTCCAGAACTGGACACAACATTTGAAGTAGCGTCAGACCAGAGCAGATTAAAGGTAAAGGTAAAGGTTTCCCCTTGACATGAAGTCCAGTCATGCCTGCCTCCAGGGGGCGCTGCTCATCTCCGTTTCCTGGCCGAGGGAGCCAGCGTTTGTCCGCAGACAGTCTCCGTGGTCATGTGGCCGGCATGGCTAAACACCGAAGTGCACGAATGCTGTTACCTGCCCACCGAAGTGGTACCTTTTCATCTACTTTCATTTGCATGCTTTCGAACTGCAAGGTTGGCAGGAGCTGGGACGGAGCAACGGGAACTCACCCCGTTGTGCAGATTCAAACCGGCGACCTTTCGATCAACCAGCCCAGCAGCACAACGGTTTAAACCACTGCGCCACCTGCAGTCCCAGTGCAGATTAGAGAGGAGCAATTATGTCCTGTGATTTTGCAGCTCTGCTTCTGTTGAGGTAATCTAACATCGTGTCTACTTTTTGGCAACCACATCAGATTCATATTCAGCTTGTGACTGACCAAAGCTCCAAGGCCCTTTTTAGATGCACTATTGCCAAGCTAGGTATCCCCATTTTGTTCCTGCACATTTGATTTCTTTTTTCTGTAATGAAGAACTTTATATGTGTCTCTGTTAATTTTCATTCCATTATTTTCTGCCCACTTTTCTAACTGATCAATATCTGTCTTTTGCAACAAGGGGTGAATGCCTGCTAGCAATTACCCATGGCAAGTCCCACAGATTTATATGAAAGGCTGCGTTCAAGATGGCATCCTGTGCAGTCCAAAGAACCACAGACCTGATTCCCTATTCCCACCCGGAGTTAAGAAATCTTAACATTCAAGCATGAGACACCTTAGCATTCCCTGCACAGGACTTCATCTCAATAGTTTTAAAACATTATTCCAAGGCAGAGCACTCCAATAATTTATCAAAATAGTTTAACTTTCCAGTATCTAGTGCACCAGTTAGAGAAATCGTTATATTCCCACACTTTTCTACATAGACTAAATACACCACTAGGCAGAGTTACTTTTTCAGAATTCACTTGCTAGTGATGTCTACAAAGGGTTCAAAATAACATAGCAAGCGACTTGCCTTAATAACAGAGATATAAGGCTGGTGGGGACAGAACATCATCTAGTCTAGGACTGTATGAAATGCATTTATTATATTTATTTTTTCCTCCTGCAAGGCTTCCTAGCCCTCCTTCTCTCCATCATATCCTCACAGATAGGGTAGGCTGAGAGCCTCCAATTGGCCACAAGTCATCCAATCAGCTTCATGCCCAAGTGGGGACGAGAACCCGGATCTCCCAAGTCTCAGGCTGATGCTATAATCATTATGCTACACAGGCTCGCTTATGCCGCACTGGATCTATAAATTGCCTTATACCAAGTCAGACCTTGGTCCACCTCCCTCAGGATTCCCTCTCCAGGCCATAAGTGGCTCCCCAGGCTTATGGATCGGGCTATTGCCCAGCTCTGCTTAGCAATGCCAGGGGCTGGGCTAGGACCCTCAGAGGTATGTGTGCAAGACATGTGCTCTGCCACTGAGCTATACACTCGTGGCCTTCGCGTGCAAGGCAGAGTAACTACTGGACCCTGTGGCCAATGTAGGCAATTCAGGGAGCACACAAGAC
This sequence comes from Varanus komodoensis, assembly GCF_004798865.1. Lineage (NCBI taxonomy): Eukaryota > Metazoa > Chordata > Lepidosauria > Squamata > Varanidae > Varanus > Varanus komodoensis. Next base: position 3,006,284 of record NW_025335349.1, on the reverse strand, counting down.
AGTCAGGATGGCACCATGGTTGGAGTGTTGCAGTGGGGACCACAACTGGCCATGAAGCTTGCTGGGTGACTTTGGGCCAGTCGCAAACTCTCAGCCCAACCTACCTCATGGGGTTGTTGTTGTGAAATTCTGTAAGGTGCCTTGAGTTTCTCACATGAAGAAAACTCCTGGTATATAAATTTAATGTGATGACGATCATGATACAAATAATTGCATTGCAATGGCACTGCAGACAGGCACAGTTCAAAATAAGCAAGGTGTTGCAGGGGCAGCCAAAATCTTTGGAAGCTCACCAGCCAATCAGCCATGAGAGAAAGTTAAGGGCATGGCATGGCTTGGCTTGGCTTGGCTTGGCTTGGCTTGACTTTTAAAAAAGCTTCCTATGCACTAATGGATTAGATGTCGGGTGCATCCATGAATGTCTGCACTGGCCATTTGTGGCAGAGCCTTACAGAAGCCAGGGAAACAAAGATTGTATACGAGGGCTGATCCCAACTAAGCTAATTTTGCAGAGCCAAGGTGATGGCAAAGTTCATTACTAAAGAGCAAGGGCTTCATTCATAGTGTATGTGACCTGAATATCAGCTCTGGCTGAAAATGTGTGTGTGTGGGGAGGGGGCAAATGGGAAGGCAGTTCTACTTGAGGGCATACCCCTTCCTTCCAGCTATCGCTTGGAATCACCCTGGCCATGCAAAGGTGGAGCACCTGTCTAGCTCCGTGTTCTTGGTGAAAGTTGTTCTTTTACCCCAGGGGTACTGAACCTGAGGTCCAAATCCGGTCTCCCAGTAGGTTTCCTCCGAAGGCCGCAGCCCCTTTCTCTGGCCTGCCCCCAACTCCTTTCCCCTGACAGTTTATTGTCTGTGTGTTTCCTGTTCCCCTGCCCCAGTGCCAAAAGGTTGCAATTCTGCACTGAGTGCTCCGGTGCTGGCAGCAAAAGCTTTACGCTAAAATGTGCTGGCAGATTGGCCCTGTCCCCTTTGCTTCGGCCTTGCCACCACCAGCAAGTAGCTCATGAGAGGTCATCTAAAATGGAATCGGGCCCTCAGCACGGAAGAAGACCCTGCTTTGCTTGATAAGTGGTGGGAGCAGTTAGGGAGCATCTGTGTGGAGTCCGCCTGCCCTGTAGTCTTAGCTCATCTGGCGTCCAAGTGAGCAGGCCGAGTCTCCTGCAGCAAGCGCCAAGTCCTCAGGGCATCCTTCGTGGAGCCCTGAAGTCCCTGAGAACCATCTTGGGGGCTTCTGAGGAACGCCTGCACTGGCACTCCTAGAACAGCTGGTTTCGTGCAGCACTTTGCGATACAAGGAGCGTTCACATGCTGCTAGGAGCCTGACAAGCAACTGCTCCTGTAAGTGATTATAACCTGCAGGAATAGCCATGTTCATTTGACAAGGAACAAAATGTATGCAGTAATAGATGTCAGGCAGGAAGGAGGTGGGGCGGGGGGGGGAGAGAGGTAGGGATTTCCATTCTATTGTGCTCCAAGGTAAGGCATCTTGCAGGAGGTGAGGAAATGACTGATGCAAGTGGAAAATATGCCTTTTCCCCTCATCAGCTGTAGGTGGCGCCATTTTTACACTGACCTAAGAAGCCGTTAGTGTCTCAGTAAATGCCTTGGTTGGCAGAAAATGGGACAATCTTTGGCTGTAGGAGTTTGTCACCGAATGGACACATAAGGTCAAATAAATGTTGGTTACATAGGTCGTAAGAGAATGATGAGGTTCAGGCCAAAGCACATCAATCATTCCTCTGAAGACCTCAGTGTGGGTCAAATACAATTACCTGTACTTGTTAAGAAGGCAGGAAATGGGGAGAGCGACTTGGGGAAACATTCACATCACAAGGAGTTTAAGGATTACCAGGAGAAAGTGTTCCTTTTGATCACTAGCCCCCATTTAAAAGATTAAAAGAGGAGAAGGAAGGATGAATTGACAGTATGAAGAAACATTTCCCCCACTGTCATCCATGAAGCAGAACCGTGGCGATCAGTGGAGACTTAGTATTTTTGAAGCTAAGGAAAGGGGGCTAATGTTGCGTGGATGGTCAGCATAAAAGGACAGGGAACGAACTAACATGGGCGATTTTGCACCACGGACCTGTTTCCTTAACAAGGCTGGAGACAGACAACAAGGCCAAGCTAACAAGCCCAAAGGAGGTTTTTTAGTGCCCCCAGTCAGAATTATTTCCACCTTTCTTTTAATTGTTTCGGAAAGAGGAAGAGGGGGAGGAAATGTGGAAAAACATGGTAAGAGATGTTATGGGTGGAAGATGCTATCATTAAAAGCTTTTCTATGTGTTAACCTGCTGCACCAACCTTTCGTTTTGTTGCAGAATTGAGATCCAAGCACCAATAGAAGAGCTTTTTCTTTCCTGCTTTCAGCTACACAACCTCTAGATGGCACTGTAATATGGTGAAATGGCGCAATCGCACAGGTGAAAAAGCAGTTTCATTTGCTTTCAAAATTAATGCCACATTTTCTCTGTTCTCTCTCACACACACACATGCAGAGAATTCCTGAAACTGCTGGCTAGATGCAAAACTGATAAATGCCTCATAAAAGTCTGTGAATGTGGCAAGGCAGTGTCACCACAAATGTCTCATCTGGAAGCACACATAGGCTCTCTCTGAAGGCTCCAGGAAACCTTCAAGCCTCACACTGGAGATTGACCCATCTGGGGACCATTTCAGCATTTGTGGCCCACTCCCTCTGCACAGGACTCCGCAGTCCTCCCTTGGCTTCAGGTTCCTTCCATGCCCTCATTTCTCTTTCTCTCTGATTGGAGAGAGTAGCTGTTGATAGTCAGTGCTGGCTTGAAGCTTTGTGGGAAGCTCTCTGACAAGATGCTCTCAGGGGGTTCTCCCCTTCTTATGTTCACCCACTCGCCAGGCCTCAATTCCCACTGCTGCCTAGCGGAAAAGCTAACGCAAGCGAGCAGGTGGCAAGAGCCATGCTCCTTATTCCTGGCAAATAGGCAGGGGGAGCACTTATGAATTAGCCAAAAAAAGCAGGGCAGGGCAGGGCAGGGCAAAATCAGGAAAGGGGATAAAAGCAAGAAATGTGTATGTGGGAATGTATATGTATATATGCGAATTTAGAAATAATTATTATACAAAAGATAAAAGAAGAGAGACTAGAAGCAGTTCAGATGGAAGAAATGGGAAGGAGGGGCTCTTCTGAGCAAAGGAATACAGGAGAAAAAAGAGGAGTTGAAGGATAGGACAGGTCTTGATTGATTCGTTTAGTAAATGCAAATTCCTGTCATCCCACCAAATGATGTTCAATGTCAATAAAAGCAATAAAATGCAAAGTAAAATGCACAGGGATTGATCTGGATACTTTGTTCTGCCAACAGAAAGGAGGTTAAGGAATGGGATTTCGCTGTCCTCTCCTTACCCTGCTGTCTTTTGACTCCCCATGCACTGTCCATTCTGCCCTGCGGGTTGGGGAAGCCTCTGAAGCAGATCTGAAGGGTGCCTGGGGTGGGGCTGCACGGGTGGGAGAGGAACTGGAGGCCCCATCCTGCAGGTGTGGTCCTTCCGTGGGCAAGACAAAGGCTCTGGCTCCAGCTACAAATACTGAAAACAGAGCCATAAGGCACATGAACATTTCAATAGGTGCAGAGGTGAAGGAAGTCCTGCCAATAGAAAGGAAAGGAAAGGAAAGGAAAGGAAAGGAAAGGAAAGGAAAGGAAAGGAAATTCCATACAAAGTCCACAGAGCTGCATCTTGGTGGTGGTACAGGGTGTGAAAGAGGAGGTCTGTGGGTGGCCTGAGCATCACTGTAGGTAAGGGAAGCAGGACAAAATGGGTGAACCACAAAGGGACCCATTAGGTGGTAGGTGTACCCAGTAGGTACATTGCAGATGACCAGAAAGGGGCAGGGAAGCAAGGCAGTCCTAGAGCCAGGATGGACAGGGTAAGTTTGGCAAAGAGCCAATGCACAGAAGGAGAGCTTCACCAACAGGAGGGCTGTGGGCTTGCGCAGTAGGGAAGCAACACAATTTTGCAATATGTACACTCTAAACAACCCTGAACCTTAAAAATCACATACATTTTGTCAGTGTAGTTCTCTCTGTACGTTCCTGGGCTGAGGAAACACACTATTTTCTTTCTTTTCTTTTTTAATCAGAGTTAATAAACTCAGAATTAGGTCCTACATCATCTGATGGAACTAGGCTTGCCCTACAACCTGTTGGCTGGATTCTAGGCATGGCACCCAGTGACTGTTTCTGGAATTAATTGGTCAATATTCCAATCTTTCATTCCAAATAAATGCTTTGAACTTCTGAGATATAAGGGTAAATGTGCAAGCCACATTCGTCCCAGAATCTTAGAGAGAAGCCACAACAGGGAGAGCAACTGATGCAGAAGATCCATTTCCTTTATTATTTCATATATTCCAGGCAGCCAACCGTAGAAGCTCATGCCAACATCTATGTCAGTAAAGGTTTGTTCTGATTAAGTACTCCAAATACTGAACGATTTGCTCTGAGGCTAAGGACCTCCTTCAGCCTCATGGGTCAAATTCTTGCCTAGGAAAGGTCCGCAGGCACACGTTCCATCTGTGAGTGAGGCCAAATGTTATTACGTACTTTAAGCCTACTCAGAAGTAGGCAGAATAAAGTCTACTCACAGATAAGCAAGAGTCATATATCTACTCACAGGGCTCTACAGGTCCCGTGAGAAGGTTAGCAGAAGGTGTATCAGCGGGACAAGCAGGACTGGGTCACCGAGCAGCTTTCTTCCCTGACCTTGCACCCCCTCCCAACAGGGGAAGCTAAGACAGCTCCTCCAAGTACATCAATTTGCAGCTCGCTTGACCAAAACAGGTCAGAGGCATCTGAAAGTCCTACTGAGTTCAATGAGACTTGATCTACAGTAAGTACGTTTTAGATTCTAAGCTGAGCCTGCAAAGGCAACCATGAATTTACCTTTGGCCGAATAAGAAGGATAAAAACACTCTCAGTGCTTCCTGAACCAGCATTGTTCTTCACGAAACAAAGGCTTAGCAAATAGAGCTTTCATCTTCAACAAGCTGTACAAACATGAATTAATCAATCTTCACAGTATCTCCCTTAGAACATTATGTAAAACCTCTCCCCACCCCTTCCCCGATTCAGAGAATGAAGTGATGTGGCAATGGCATGAAGAAGCCAGACGCAAGCTATATTTATTTGATCTGTGTAAAGCCTTTCTTGGCTGTCTTTCAGGGTGGGAGCCTTCCCAACAATATGTTTTCTCTGATCGGCCTAACGGCTCATGCTATCTTGCACTGCACTTCATCCTAATGGGTTGAGTTCCTCATGCTGCCAAAGATACGTAACACCAGATTTAACAAATGTAGGACTCCATTGAGATCAATGGGCCTAAATACACCCACTTTTGTGCAGGATTTAAATATTTTGAAAATCTCCAGGATTTCTCAAAGAAAAAGGAACAACTCATACCAGGGCAGTTGTATGTCTAGAAGCAGAAGTCAAGTAGAAATCAACAGGAATGATTTCATTTGGATTTTTTCTGAATTGCAGTTATGGAATTTCTCTAAGCAGGCTCTCCCTTAAATAGAGAGAAATGTATTTCTATGAATGCAGTCCTATGCTCACTGACCTCAGAACAGTTTATCTATTTACTTCAAAAATGTATAAACTATACCTTCATCCTCAAAAGGGTGTCAGTGTGGTATACTTAAAACTACCTATAAACAATGTAATGCGACACAAACAAGATTTTTGTATTAATTTTACTAAACCCAAGACCAGAAAACTATTTCAGTTAGCTAAGAAGTTATGTATTTATAGATATCTATGCATATAGACAGAGAGAGAGAGAGAGAGAGAGAGAGAGAGAGCAAAAGAGAGAGACAGAGTTATTTTAAAATGCCTGTACAAAAAGATTTTCACCTCTCAGTGAAAATGGCACTGCACTATAAATAGGCACATCTGCATTGGAAATCATTCCAGAGTCAGTGTGCCAGCACAGAGAAGTCTCTGTCTTATATAGAGGTTAAATGCATGTACAGAGAGGAGCTTACTGTGTTGATTTTAGTGGATGGACAAATTGTTACAGAAGCACAGGTTCCTTCAGATATTTGGGCCTCAGGCAATTCAGGATTTTAATGTTAAGTGACAGTGAGTCCAAAGTTGTCTCAGACTAAATATCTATTGAAATGGATCTAGATAATGCATCCCATCCACAGTGCTTGGAGCCGGACTGTTACTACCTTCCTATTTTGTCCAAAATAGGATATTTAAAACTGGGTAGGAGGGCTTGGCATCTTCAGTTCAGTCAGGATTCCTGAGGAAATGGCCTTAGAACCACATCCTTCAATGTGGCCAAGACCGCTCAACGGACTTCCTTTGACTTAATTATTATTATTATTAGAACATTTCTATGCCGCCCCTTGCCGAAGCCTCGGGGCGGCTTCTTATATAGCTAGCCATGATGGGTAGGGGTGGTCGGACAATATCTGCAGGCTGCGTTGGTTGAAAGCAATCCCATTCAACTGATCCAGGCAGGGCTCTGGATCGTTCCACAGGAAAGGTATTAATAATGGTCTCAAGGTTGCCATTGAACTTAATGGAGCTTGCTTCTTAGTAGAACATGTATAGGATTTCAGTGCCTGTTATTGTCCTGACAGGTGGGATATATGGAAGGGGTAGGAAACCTGGTGCCCTTCAGATGTTTTGGACTACAGTATCCACAAGCCCATCCAGCATGGCCAATCAGGGATTGTGGGAACTACAGCCCAAATTTTTGCCTAAAATGTTTGATTTATGAACTGAAAAGTAGATTGTAATAACTTGTTCAGCTCAATCAAGGGTTTGGTGGTTAAATTATTTTACAGTGAGCTTTTGAGCAAGCCTTTGTAGGTACCACAGCTCACGGCGCTCCCTGATATATGTGCCACCTACCATGATGCCGAATCACCAGCCTTATTAACCTTTCAATGTTGTTCCATGTAATAATATTACTATATTACATTTCTATAGTGTCTGTAGCCAAAGCTCTTGTGGGCGGTTCACAACTTTTAAGTCACCCATCAGGATTTCAACCAGGCCTGATCCTGCTTTGCTTCCAAGATTAGGCAGGATCAGATACATCATGTCTCTTAGTAAAGGATGGATTGCTATCACTGGCATCAGGTAACTGCATCACATTGCATTCCCCGTGCCATCCTAGAAATCTGTCTTCTTCCGATAGGCAGCTCCCAAATCAGTCTGAGCTGAATGGGACTGTTTTCTGGATTGCCAAATTAGACTCCAAGCCATATCGTGTGATCCGTACGCACTCCTAATCTCAGTGCTTGAATTTTCATTGGATGTGATTTCTTTGACTAGAACTCTCTTTGTCTTTATGCCGAGAAGGTATTAGAAATTCCTGGTATCAGCATGCATTGAAAGATCAGGATTTTCCAACCGGCAGTTCTTAGAGTCACTGGGCACAAGCTAAATCTGAGATGAGCTCTATATAATTTGCTTGCTTAATGAAATTAAAATAATAAATTATTCAACTACATTATTATTCAAATACTGTAATTTTCAATTATTCAATAAATATATATTTAAAGAACATAGACTCCTTCTAATCTGCAGCTCAGGCTTGCTACACTGATAAATTATGTTTATAATTAAAAATGAAAATGATTCCAACCGGAAGGAAAGTGTTTGCATAGAGGTGTTAAAATTGATTTTTGTTTTCTTTTGTTTGAGAAATTCACTGAATTTATTTTAATAAAGCTATCAAACTGAACCTGGATTCCATTTCTTCAAATAACACATTTAAAGATTAACTCTTCTCCAAATAATAATAATAATTAATAATAATAAAAAATCACCCTTCCCCTGTACGGCAATTTCAATTATGATGTGATATCCCTAAAATAATGACCTTACTCAATATGAGTTTGATTGCACATACTTAATGGAACTTTTTTATTAATGATAATGAATTTCAAAAAAGTTCTCCAGCCGTTGGTGTATCTGTCATAACTTTAAATGAACTATGGTAAACGAACATGACATGCCCTTCAGCCTCACACCATGGCTATCCCCTGTTTAATTATCTATTATATTCCTCTACCAACTAATACCTCAAGCTTGGACAGCTCACAAAACAAGACTGAAACTCACTGGGCAAAATGCTCCCTAATAAATATCCTTTGGATTGCAGCCCAAGCCAACCTGGCATATTGTGTGTAAAGCCAGGCAATTATCGGAAGTGGGGCATAGATCCTTTGGTAGTTGCCAGTGCATTTTAGACACTTGCAGGTAAAGATCCCTCTGCTCTTCCAGAGCATCAAGAGCACCTTGTAGCTTGTGCCCAGTTTGGTTTGGGCCCAGAAAAATCTCTGTGTGCGGCTGGCAACACTGAATATTAGTTCAAATCGTGCATTGTGCTTTAGGCAGTACTCAGACTATGTTTGGTAAAGCAGTGAATATTTGCAGGATGATGTACAAAATGACACATACACTCCAAAGCCTTTGAAATTACTTTTTGGGCTGGGGAGATGTCTGTGATTGTGCCGACGAAAGCAAAGGCAGGGGATCTTTCGTTCTTTTGGCTTTTTCTCACTTCAAACTGACTGAGCAGCAACAAGAAAACTGTTGCCATTTACATTGACAAGAGCCCAGAAAAACATAATTTTTATGACATTCTTCAATAAGGCTTTCAAAAGTACACTTGCAGAATCGAATGATCAGTTAGAGTGGAGTGATTTGTATCCCTTTGGAATGAAAATGAGCACCCAACTGATTCGTGCTTATTTGTACTCTGCCATTCCAAGCAGTCACATTTCCACATCAGCTCAACTAAAAGCCCCAAATGGAAGATAACAATGTTTCTGAAGTCTGTTTCAAGTGCAGAATCTCATCATTTTAGAAACACATTCATAGCTATTAAAATTGCTATTTGGTGAAATTGCATTTATTACCTTTTTGGTTCAGCCTTATCAAAGGAATAACTTTTTAACCACCTGACTGAACACTTGACATTTTGAAAGGGAAGCGTGCCTGCGCTGTGCCATAAATCGCATCTTTAGGCACGGTGCAACTGTATTCAGATCTAAGCAGAAGGGCTTGAACAACAACAGCGACAGCAGCAAATTCACCTCAGTTCAAGGGCAAACATAAAGAGACATTTTATTCAACACAAACGCTTTCCACAGTTTTTGCTAGCAACGGGCATCTGAGGGGAAATAGCTGGCCTGCACCACTGGGGATCAAATCACCTGCCACCATTCTGAAGGGTCCCATCAATAACATTTGACATGCTGCTGATTGCTCCATTAAATCACCACCGTGGTCTTGAATGGTCTCATCAGGTCAGATGACTTTCCCCCTCCTTCCCCCCCCCCTTCCCCCCCAGCACCCCCCCCACAACACACAGAACTGGAAGCAGCTTATCAAATCTTTTTGATGGAAGCCTCGCCAGATAAAAACGGCGTTCTGCGTTGACTGGGCCACAATGCTTGGACCTAATAAGAGTGTCTGGGGCAAAGGCTCCACTCTGCTAGCCATCTGGACAGGCCTAGGGCAGCCTGGAGAGTGAACGGGCTCTGCTCTGCTTACGTGAGCGGCATGGGTCACGGAGACCTGGGGTGCTTCCTGAGGGGTGTGTCAAGGGCAGCACATCATCACAGATGCCTCTTCAGAGGGACTGCTTGCAGACTACATCCATGCTTCGGCAGAGCTGCGCTGAGGGGCCCCAGGGCTGATCACACCAACACTGGCCTTTTCTACCGTGGCATCTCCATGCGCAGCTTCATTTGTCTGCAAGCAGGGACCCTTCCCTCACACAGCTGTGGTGCTCCGTGCAGGAGCCTCTCTTGCAAAGAAGGCTTCTCTGGTGCCGCTTTCTGATGCTCAGACACATGTACAAGTGCACACACTCACACTGATTTCTATTATTTCTGCTTCTACTTCTATTATTTCTATTTCTACCAGCACAATAGCCAAAGGTCTCTGGGCAGTTCACAACAATTAATCAAAATACAAAAAAGATACACTAAAGATTACAAATACCATAAAACACAGTATAAAATTCCACTGTACAAATTTAAGAAAGCTTAAAAGTTCCACTATACAAAACTATAAGACAGTTTAACCTCTAAAGCGTTTTCAGTAAAACTAGACCCAATTAAAACAGCTGACAGAACCCATCACACATCATTAATGACATTAATGCCTGGGAACAGCAGGCAATTTTGACCTGAGGCTGAAAAAGTTGATAATGTTGGCTCCAGCAGGGCCTTGGCAGGGATACTATTCCATAGTTGGGGACCACTACTGAAATGGCCCTCCTCCTTGTTGCCACTTTCTGGGCCTCCCTTGGAGGAAAGTCCCAGATGCAGGTTGTAAGGTCTGGGTGGATCGAGTTGGGAGAGGCGTTCTGTCAAAGTATTTTGTTCCCAAGCCACATACATTTCCAGCCACTCATGATAGGCAGTGATGATGGCATACATTCACAGGGCAGATTTACTAAAACAAGTGCCCACCTCAGTAGGCCCACGATCAACCATTCTTCCCGTGGTGCAGCGGTGCCAGGCCTCCCCGGGATGCATGGTTGTAACCTTTAGGTTACAGAGATGCTGACGCCCTCTGCCACCAACCTCAGACTGCTCCGCTGCAGTCCTCATCATCACTGTTGGGAGGCTGGGGAGAATTAATTTTCCCAGCAACAGTATATCATTCCCTGTGGTAATCCAAAGTATTTTGGGGTGATTTGGTCTTGGATGGGGAACAAAATGTTACAAATGACCTGTTGCCAGTGGACTTGAAAACTATTACAGCTGAGTGGGTCTTTGGACTCTCTTTTTTAGTAGTATGGCTAGAGAGCCTGTCATGATGAATGCCTGCACTTTGAAATTTACCTCCGATGCCTGCTTTTTTCTCCTTATTTCATCCTTAAGGACAATGATGCAAACAGAAGACAGCCTTTCCTTGCAGTAATAACGGTAATTCATGGCAGATTGCTTCCTGCCAGCAGTCCTGAGTCCATGCTGTTATTCTGCAGTTTCACAGCACGTGGGATACTGTCAGAAGAGGCTTTTATTGTGCAATTGCCCTGCCTCTTTCGTGGGATTTTATGGAGGGTCCAGATGATGCTGTGAGCCATTTGTAATCAGCCTTCCTTTCCCACCGATGGCTCTGGCTTTTTCTAACCACACACATGTCTGTGTCCACATGCACATGGACAAAAAACCTGTCATGTAGGAAAAGCATGGAACACACTGATATATATTCTTTATTTTTTGAGCAGGGATGGACATAAAAATGTACAATTAAGGAAGAGTGGGAGGTGTTGTCTCTGGGGAAGATGGATGATGGATTGAGGGTGCCCCTTCTTTGCCACCTGATGCTCATTCCCTGTTGCAGAAGCATTGCATCCTGCAAAGCAAGCCCCCCCCCCCGCCTCCCTGCAACACAACACCTTTCCAAGCTTTTCTACAAGCTTACAAAGCAGGAAGAGATCCCACTAAAGACAGCAACACTTTACTCTGCACAAACACGTATCGGATATCCTTCTCCCCATCATCAGCAGTACATTGCATTGCATTTACAGTATATCTCAGCTTTCTTCTCTTGCAAGGAACACAAAGTAGCTTATGAAATTCACCTCCTCTCCATTTAATCCCCACAACAGCCCTGTGTGGTAGGTTAAGCTAATTGATCCAAAGTCTCTCAGTGACTTTCAAGGCTGAGTTTGGACCAGAACCCAAATCTCCCAAGTCCCAGTACAGCACTCTTAACCACTGCACTGCACTGCACTGGATAAGGCCATATCTTCTTACCAGTATTCAGTCACTATTTTTAATTAGCCATTTCATTGTGCTGGCATTCTGAATAGCTGCCTTAAAAAAAAAAACTGTTAAAAGGAGACAGAAATGTGACACTTATAAGCAGTTGGTCAGTTTCTACTGCTAGTTTCCATTCACCTTTTTGAAGGATCATTTGGGAAACAATGGATCAGAGGAGCCAGCAGAAATTGGTGGCGGGGGGGGGGGGGGAGGCGCTCTTCAAATAAATTTCTGCAGTTTTCTCACTTAGTTTTGAACCCCTCCCCCCCTACACACACACACAATCAAGGTGCATGTTTGAAAACAACTGGAAAAAATTCAAGTGATAAATTTCATAGGCAGGTTGTGAAACTGATCAGAAAATGTCAGAACTTCCAGCTTCTTTGTAAACATGTTTACTTGGAAACAAGGTTTCTGTCCACTTCTCCCGCCCTGTTAAAAACAGTGGAAACCATTAATTTGAAACCCACACTCCTCAAACGCTGAAACAATGCTGAGAAAGTCCTGCTTTGAAATGCCAGGGAAAGATGATGTGCTGATAGTGAAATGGGAGGGGGCAACACTGCCTACTCAGCCACGTTGCGCCACTGTGGATGGCGGATGTGAGCAGTACACACCCTGGAAGTGCAAGGATTGGGAGTGATGGAAGCACTCTCTCTGAAAGTACCTGATAGACCCACAACTTCCAGGCAATAGTTTAATTCCTCCATCTTGATCCCAGGAATGAACTGCCTGTGATATTTGCACTGCCTGATACCAGACTGACTCTTCGCCTGGAGCTCCTGGATTGTTACAACACACGAGTAGTTCCCAGTTGAGCAGTGAGGTGCCAGATCTCTGTGTTCTCATGCATGCCCAAGAATGCATGGCCAACGTAGAACCAGCAGAGCCAACAGACTGGGATCCCAATGTGGGAGATACTCGTGGACCTGCCTTCTTTTGTAGTGCGACATCTCCTAAACGGAAACCAGCATAAGTGAGTGGCAAAGTGATGACAAACCATGCCACGAAAGTAAGGAATGCAGGCTTAGGTTGGATCAATGGGTTCTTTGGACAGCAGAAGTACTCTGACGATTTGAGAAGCTATGTGATTTTACAGGGATGTATGGTTATCATAGAAGGTGATGGAAGGAGAGGAAAGCTCCACGTTACTCCTGTAGCTCAGGGATTCTTTGGCCCTCCTGCTGTTGTAGGACTACAACTTCCATCAGCCCTAATCAACACACTTTAGGGTTAATCCAGAAACATCTGGGGGATTAATAGCTCCCCAGCTTCCAAAGTAGAGACCTTCTTGAAACAAAATGAAAGCTGCAGTGCAGACTGCTCTGTGCTATAGCACTCTTCTCCTTCTCGTGTTGTGCTGCCTATTGGATAGAAGGTTGACATGGGACCAGGGGAATCACTGCTTGCCCATGACATAGCTTTCAACTGATCACAGTCTTTCAATCTCACCTACCTCCTAGGCTTGCTATGAGAATAAGTTGGGATATCTTTCATGTATGCTGCCCTGCACTCTTCTTGGAGGATTTGCAAGGCACCAGTGAAATAAATGAACATGCAAAATTGAGAAGTTGATCTGCACTGCTACATTATATCTGGTGGCTGCTTACTGTGTGACATTCTTCTTCACAAAGATTATCTCAAGCGGGAGGTGGGCAAATCACATATGAATGGACACACAGATTCCTCAGATGGCATCATGTAGACCGGTACATGTACATTGTTGGTCGTTCGCGAGACCCTTTATCTGGAATTTCCATGACCTTAAGATGTATTTGCATTTATGAACCTGATTTGATTGTCACAGGAGGTTTGTGTGTGATGCACTTTGATGCCCACTCTTGGGTTATTTTTTCTGTGCTACATGCACTCCAGGGAATTAATCCTTCACTTTGGTGCTTGCATTCTTGTGAATCATAGTTTGATCGATGTTCAATGACATATAATAGAAACACTTAAAAGGATAGTGACTGTGATTCATTTTGACATCTGAGAGGCTGATGCTTGTATATTACATGACAGAAAGTCAGAATTGTGTGTGTGGTGGGCGGAAGCTAGCAATACGCATCTATATAAACACTATCTCAGCCAGAACCTGCCAATGGCTACACATGAAAATACATGTACATTTTATATAGTAGACTGAATGTATGCTATAAACCATACTGATGTCTAAAGAAAAACTTTCAAGCAAATGAAAAAGTGATTCTAATGTTATTTCTTCACATCAGTAACTTAGGGACACGGGGGTGGACCAAGCAAAGTACAGACAAAGATAGCCATGCATTACCTAGTGGTTTATGAGGTTAAGGTTGGGGGTTGGGTTAGGGTTAGGTTCTGCTGCCCATCTCTGTAATACCTGACTATAAGATGAGGCATGGCTGACTTATGTGTTGTTCATTGCAGTGGGTCTACTTTCAGCAGGACACACATTGGCTACACAATCACTGCACATACATCACAATCACGCAGGACCTTCAGACCTTTCTGCCAATTGGGAAGCAGGGCTGGGAGAGAACACAACAGTGAGGGCTGAGTCAGCACATCTAACACCACTCTCCCCTTCCCAGTGGGCATCATGTGAGTATAAATGCCCATACAAAACTTGGTTGGGAAGTAAAGTTTATCAGATCCCCTTGTGGCCACAATGCCCTGCAAGAAGCTTATATATAGCCCTGATCTTGGGCATGCCCATTGGAGCGTCCCTTTCTCATACACTGATTTCTCAATATAAAATATGATTGCATGCCACTCCTCCAGGGACTGTTATGAGCTAGAGTTCCTTCCCGTACTTCTAGGAACTCTCCTTATGAGAATGTTTGGGCCCCATCCATTGGGGAAGGGGCTTCTAGAAATGAGCACACCTCCTCTCCAGGCACTGATCCTCTAATTGGACTGCCCTCTTCTGTTGATGTTGCATCATGAGGTTGAGAGCCATACTGGCCTTGCCTGGGTGTGAGAAACATCCCTGTTCCAGGCTGCCTCCCACTAACTGTACATGTTGGTTATTCCCAGAGACTGTCTGCCCACCTGGGGAGTCTGGCCTTGAGAGAAGCATTTCTGCTTCTCTCATCTCAATGGCTGGAATCGGCCCACATTCCAAGCCCCTCCTCTAAATTCCAACCAGCAGCCCTCAAGAATGCGGCCCAAGAGCAACTGTCTTTCTCGCTCCCAACAGGGACATTGTATGGGAAGAAGAGAGGCATCATTTTCAACCCCATTTTGCATATGGCTATGGGATTTCTAGCCTTTTGGCTAATAACTGAACATATTAAAAATCAAAGCACTTAAAATGCATCTTTCAGACTGACTCGCAGCTCTGTTTTCAAGGGAACGCTCAGCATGAACTTTGCATACTCACCCAAACATCTCCAAAGTGCTCAACTGCATCTCTATCAGGAATAAAGGTGGGCCGGGTGGACCTCAAAGACTTGCAGCTTCCCTTAAAAGGAACAGGTCCTTCATGATCATGAACTCTAGGATCATAACTGCATAAACTAGCTGTAAACTAGATGGTGTCAAGTAAGCATATAAATAGGAACCTTCTCAACTGCTTTCTCTGAATATCAATCATCTACATTTCACCTGCATTTAATTAAAATTTAGTTAATGAATTTATGCATTTACATTTCCCCCAAAATTAATTACTCTAAACAGGGATTTAGGATGTAGTCTTCATTTTCAGCATTGCAGTTTAGGCACAAACTGGGAATTAAGCATAGGTAGAGATGGCGAGGAAACCTTCAGTAGATGCAAATGTGTCCAGATTTTTCCAAGATTGTCCTCAATGGACTGGATTGAAGACTATTTTTTAAAATACTTTACACTTTTTTGACCAAATTTAGTGACAAAAATACACAAGATAAAATAACAATAAATTCACAAGTTCTTCCACAGAATAAAACATTCAAGTGTGTTACAGGGTGATTTGCAGATTTTTGGAAAGATGAACTTATGCAAATATGTGCAATTGCATTTGTGGAGATTATGAGTCTCAAAATTGGTGGGTAGAAGAATGAATTTTACTTGAAAAACTGCAAATCACTAGTGGAATGGATTCCTTTTCTTTTGCACATCCCTAGCCATGTGTAAGCAGCATTTACAGACAATCCAGAAGTAAAGCTCATTTTCCTAACAATAAGAAAAGTCCAAGCAAATTTAAAAAACAAACTATTATGAAAGGTGAAAGAACAAGCTTTGAGGGCTAGGTGTATTTAAAAATTTTGATAGAATGGAAAACTTGTTTGCTAAAAGATCAAGGGAAAAAAAGCAATTTCTCTTCTGAATATACTAATGTTTATCAAACTTCCTTTTTTAATCCCTATTTGTTTCCATGTGTTATTGAATGAGCAGCTTAAAATAAAAGGGGGATGTCATGTAAAATGATATGCAAAATCCCACTTCTTTATTTTTAAATGTTTATTTTAGCTTTAAGGCTCATTATTTTCCAAATTTGGTTTTCTTTCAAAAAAGTAGAGCTATTTTCTGATTCAGCTCCATAGCAGCTGGATTTAATTAGGCTTTTCAAATATTTACTTCATGCAAATGATCAAAATTCCCTAGCACTGCTGCATGCCAGATCTGTGGCTGTTTGTTTCCTTTTTTACTTTTCTCTCCAGAGGTAAGCAGGTTTTCCCCTACTACTTTTCCCTCAAATATTAAGTTTTTATGTGGCTTCCCCCTTATTTTACTTTCATAAATCCCCAACCACTCTTGCAGTTTCATTTTCTTTTATCTGTACCTCTTGCATTTCTGTTTTACAGTAGAGTTATCTCTGTTAATTGGATATTGTTTTTCACTTTCAGGCCTTGCTACTTTGTGTAAATACAGCTGCCACTTAACTGAGCTGAGAACAAGTATGATTAATACTCAGAGAAGTTTCTAAATGTAGCAGACTCTTCTGATTTCTACAGGAAAGATGCTTCCCCTTCCATTATCTGTTCTACTCATTCCAAAAGAAACTGTGATGTAATATGAAATGATCTTTAGGCATCACGTCAACAAAAGAAATATATCATTTTCACCCTTCTACACTTTAAGGTCATCACTGTGACAGGGCTAGACTGACACGAGGGGAAACGAATCAGGAAAGAGACAGGAAACCAAGATGGAAATAAGACATTGCTTTGGGCAAGCTGCTTAGAAGGAGAAGCAAAAAGAAATGAGTAAGAAAGAAAACTGAGATTAGCATGCATATATTACAAAGCAAAAAGGACAGAAAGGTCTTCTTTTCCACAGGCTTCTGCTGTGAACAGGAAACTGTCTTTTGGAATCAAGGTTGCATGCTTTATTTTTTAGGAATTCTCAAAGGGCGATATGGCACAACCAGGGAAAAAAGGCTGTGACAGAGGACTAAGGCTAGAGTTGGACCTTGAGCCCTGAATAGAGAGGAAAGATTCAAAACAAACAAGCAAACTAAAACTGGATGATATGAAATTAGTGTGCATTGGCAGGAATAAAATCTATCTTGCTAGGGAAGGGAAAAATATGAGTGGATGGGTAGAAGTGTTTTAGCTGAGATAATGTCCACTTGGAGGCTCAGTTTTGAAAGGTATTTCTCCTCATATTAAAAACAAATCCCAAAAGACTGGAGGTGATATTGCTTGGGGTTGATTTTCCTGCCATGGGTGTTAAGTGCAAAAAAGGTACAGAGTGAGAGAGGAGATTGTGTACAGGTCTCAGCCTTAGTGGGTACAAATGGGAGTCTGACCATTCATGTTGCCTAGAACTTTCTGCATGGTGTCTCTCCTTGCCATGGTTTTGAATAGTCGATCAACAGGTGAAATGATTGTGACTTAGAGAAGTCAGGTAGGGCACAGACTGGGATGCTCAGAGAGCCACACTTCACTCTGGACTGGCATTCTACACCTCTGACCTAAGGAACCAGCTCTCCCAGTATGCATCTGCCTGCTCTCTGAAATCAGCTGGAGAGGTCTTGCTGTGTACCACTTTGCTCTCTGATGCAGGAGAAGACTTTTTCTGCTGTCACACTCTGACTATGGAACTCCCTGCTTCAGAAGGTATGCTTTCTTCCCACCCTGCTGACGCCTGAAAGTTTGAATGCATCTCTTTGTTTTAGATGCCTCATTCCTTTTAGTCTGTTTATTTTTGCACTATATGGATTTAAAACGATCTTTGATTAATTTGGATTGATTAGCATTTGATTGTTTTTGTTAGTTCTCTTATTTTGGAAGAGGAAAGGCAAAACTTTTGATAAATAAAATAAAGGACATGTAAAATACAAATGAAAATGCATAAATGCATAAGGAATGCTTACTCAGTTTGTGCATCTTACAATAGAGAGTGCTCTTCTGGCTGCTTAAAGGTTTCCTACAGAATCTGCCACCAATATATCTATATATGTTTGCCTTGTGGCAGATCAACTGCATTTATGATGATTAGATCATCCATTACCTCCTTCTGTGACCATGCCATAACACTGAGAAGGACAATAGCTAAATGTGGGGATCTAGGCAAGTCATTGCTCAGACATGATCCAAACCTCCCAAATGATCTTCTAAGACTTAGGATGGTGGCAGAGATCGGCAAACAGACTGGCCAAGGCAGTTGTCCTTGTTTGCTGAAATGTTCTTAAGAGCATCAGTGCACTGCCTCACGCTGCCCATGCAGGGGTGTCTGATGGCTGAAAACTCTGGATAAGTAACTGACTGGCCCTGTGGCTAATACTAATGTCCAGCACATACAGCTACCACGGAAAATATTTCATTGCACAAAAAGATGGACATTGTCCTTTTTAAGCAGAGCCGCTTGGACTTTGTCCTCTATTTCTTATGTGACAGACATTAGAAACATAGAAGCAAAGCGGGTCAGAAGGGACCTAGTCTGACCCCCGGCTCCAGCCAGCTCCACTCGTGACATCGCTCCAATCCAGATAGAACTTCTACCTTAGGCATTGATTGGAGCTCAGGGGATGAGGGAACAGCGCCCAGTCCCACCAGGAGTAACTGGAGTCCCAGTGATCCAGTTCTGCCTGCCTTTCCATCACCTGGTGAACAGGGGCTGGGGATGGATACGGTTCATCCTGTTCAGCTGGAAGACTTGACCTTGACAGACGCACCTGCTGATCAGTCAGGGACATGATCCCTGGTAACAGGGCAGCAGGAAGGGCAGAAATGTCCGGTCTGGCATAAGAACATAACAGTAATGCTGGACTGAAGGTCCATCTAGTCCAGCACTCCATATGCACAGTGGCAAACCAGCTCCCCACAAGATCCCCTAAGCAGGATGGGTGCAAGATCTCCTCCTGCCCCAGCTCCTCAGCAACTCGGGAATGCAGGCTGTTTCACCTGCCTGTTACAGAGAAGAACATCAGTCTTGAAGACAGAAGATGAAGCATTTGACATAGTGAGGGGGGTTTTTGGTGGGGGGAGGGGGAACTATTGAAAGCCTGGAAACGAAAGTTATTGTGAAACGTGTTTTGGAATTTAACACCACTTGCCCTTCATAGTATGTGCAAGGGGAACAGCGCCTGGCCTTTTTTCATCTGTTGATTCTGCTGTTTGTTTTTAAAATCAGTTTTGTAAATGAGAGTGCAGATAATGGACAGCATCTACCGTACACTTAACAGAGTATTCTAAGGCAGTTCATGTTGACTTGGTGAAGTGAAATTTGTAATGGTCTTCTTTTAAAAAAAAAGGTTTATGATGTTCAACATTTCCAATCTGGCACTCCCAAGATGTGCAAAAAGGAATAGTATGACTTTCTTAGGTGGCATATGTCATCACGAATCATTCAAAATGGAAAGAAACTCTGGCTGTATTATTTGCTTTCTCACTGGTTTTTAAAGACAAGTGGCAAAATGCATATGCACATTTGCACTTTGAATCTGCCTATGTCGTGTGTATTTTGTACTCAAACACTGCAGCCAAGTATTTAAAAATAGTCATATGAAATGGCCCCTAGTGTCCTTCCACTCGCCTAGCTATCATTAGATTAGGGATGTGCTATGGATACACATATCTCTTAACCTTTCGGCAAATGTGCAAATTATCCCCTGCCTTTGTAAAAGCTATCCATGGTGCAATGTTGCATGTTGATTATAAACCAACACTGATTGCAGCTGGAGTTCACAGTTTATCAGATTTAGTGTTTCTCTGTTTAGTGTTGTTTTTATTGTCTTTTCCAGCAAACTCAGGTGCAACTTCTTAAGGTGAAATAGTAATCCTTATGATGATCAGGTGGGAGGGAAACTGTCTGGGGAGTATAGGTGCCTGATGCAGCTGGTCTTTCTGCAGAGCTGGACAATTGGCTCTGCTTCCCACCTGCCTTTCTTGCAGAGGGATGGATTGCCTATGCAGCCATCGCTGGACAGTTGCTTGGTTGCCTGGGGAAGCTGGTGGCTCCAGTGTGAGTGGGGTGGTGGATGCACTCTGGGATTCCACCTGAGCTTTGCTGGAGCTATTCTGAATCCTGTCCCCCAGAGAGGTTTGCGACCATGGATAGCTCCCGAAACGCTCCGGCAGCATCCAGAAGTTGCTCCACTGCTCCACTCACATGGGAGTCAACAGTCTGCATTGCCAGTTGCTATTCCAAAAGCAGAAGGGAGAGCGGATTCATGTACAAGGAGAGAAGGGGTATGTGAACATGCCAGATGCTCCTAACCACAGCCAGAAGCCTAGAGATACTACATTAGCATCAGGACATTGGAATATGAATGAGCTCAGTGGTTTATAACCAGCTTATCTGGCCAAAAGGTTGCAGCGGCAAAGAAAATAAGAATCTTGT
Organism: Varanus komodoensis; assembly: GCF_004798865.1. Classification (NCBI taxonomy): domain Eukaryota; kingdom Metazoa; phylum Chordata; class Lepidosauria; order Squamata; family Varanidae; genus Varanus; species Varanus komodoensis. The sequence goes on along the minus strand of NW_025335349.1, from coordinate 2,985,745 downwards.
GTGGAGCACTCAGCTTGATGCCTCTTGAGCCTTATCAGAAGGAAAGCTTCTGATGGTTCTTTCTTGAGGAGACAGGATGAATATAGGCCCACTCATGACCTGCCTCATGCCTCACTCCAGTCTCTGTACGCTCAAGGGACCCACGATACTGGCTGATATCAGAAGAAATGCAAATGCCAATTAGCAGGGAAACAGCATGTTTAAAAAAAACAGATGAGAAAAGATGTGCATTGACAGGTGAAACTGACTGGCAACAGCTCTTCTGCAACCTACACTAGATGGGGACATCACTGGTTTTGCAAATTAGCACTTCTGATTAAATGTGCCAGAAAAATATTGTAGAGAAAGAATAATGAGACATTTGGTGCAATGTGATCATTTGCTGAGGTTGATGAGCCTGAGGATGATAGTCTTCCTTTAGGAAGGTAATACAGAGAGCAAAAGGGGATGTTATATTTAATGAAAATAAGATGCGGTGCACAGAAGTGGAGAGAGATGAGAAATGTGTTGACTTCAAGGTGATCAGAGTGAGATCTAGCAAGAGTTACTATGATGAATGATGTCTTTGATTACAGCTCTACTTCTGGGGAAAAAGTGCTCCTGAGTGCACAGAAAGAGGAAAGCAGAAGGACGTCATGTCTTAGGGCCAAACTAGATGTTACAAGAGTCAGCAAGAGCAGCTTCACATCTCCTTGTTAACATACCTGAAAAGAAGATCTGTGATGAGTGGCCACCAGGTTTTCCACTCCCTCTTTAAGCAGCATCCAGTGAAGTGGACTAGGAAATCCCATCTATAGAGTCCACAATAGGCTAGTGGTGCTTCTTCATAGGAGAATGTCTAACACGTACTTAGCTGATGATTTAGAGGTATCCAAAGACCAGGGATGGGAAACCCTCCCAGAGGTGATTGAGATAACAGAAGGGACAGGGGGCAGTAAGTGGTCTTGAGCAGAGGTCAAAAGTGGGAGCGAGACAGTCAGAGACCATATCTTCAATCCATGATCAGGAAGCCTGGATCAAAGGAAAGGGGGTCTCAGTAACTGATTCTTCCAGAACTCTGGCCAGATCTCAGGAAGCAATCCACTTGTTCCAATGGGTCTGTAGCTCCAACAAAGCTCCAAGGTCAGACTACTCCTCCAAGGCACCACCCTTTCCTGAGAGTGGGGGACCTTGATGTTCAGGATCCTAGCATTCTCAAGAATAGGAATCCTTGTTGACCATCAAGCAGTTTCTCTCCACCCCAGCAGGTCACATGCCTGGCTACTCCTTAAGGTTAAGTCATCACACTCTGACTTAAATGCCTCTCTCCACTATCTTTTCTGATTTCTGCCAAGGAGTCACAGGGGTGAGACAGCAGGCATCTGGTCTCTGTGACAGTCACGCGCCCCTCTGAATGTCTGGCCTGCACCATTCGTGTACTCTTTTCAGAGGCACCCGTCTGTCTTTCCTTGACTGAAGCAGGCTGGATGAAGGACTGCCCAAAAGGAATCATTTAAGCACACAGACTTTGGTGTAGCTGGGAACAGGCTAAGCAGGCAGCAGGTCAAGGCAGCAGGTCGAAGGCGGAGATTGAAGCACAGCTAAGCAATCAAGTCCATTCAAACAGGCTAGGGCAGAAGTGGTCAAGACAGCAGGCGAAACTCAGAGCACAGGCAGTCAGAGGCATTAGTCCAGGAGCAAAATCAAGCAGTGGTTCAGGAGACACGACCAAAGACCAATACGGGATAGGCAGCCCTGGTAGCTTTTATAGCTGGAGCCAGTCAAGCTTCACTCTAAACTAGAGCTCTCTGGCCAGAGCTCTGCTCATGAAGAGTTCCCACCTCCCTTCTTTGCCACAAGTCCTCCTTCTGGCTTGCCACTTGATGGGACAGTGCTCTTGGGGGCCAGAGAGTTGCTCAGGGTCTTCCTCAGAAGCAAAGCCCCCTCCCCCTGATAGGGATGGACCTTCAGCCATCTCCTCTCAGGTCTTGGGCTCCAGAAGTGGTGACAGTGGCAGATCTGGGGTTCTCTTGCTTTCTGGGTCCTCTCTCTTCCTCTAATGTGGTCCTTCCAATGGAGGCATGGCAACATTCATGGCATACCCCCCCTTTTTTTGTCAGACAAACAAATCGTTCTTTGCTTATTTGGATGCTAAATAGATTTGGTGGAGATGAATTATGCTGCCTCCTTATGTTCTGTTTTGAAAAGTTTTGCACATCAGATTTAAGAAGTTTTGTGAATAAAGATTGTGGAGAAGAAGAAAATCAATAAAGCAAGCGGCTGAACTGAAATCCAGTCCCATTTTTACCTCCACATCTTGCAACACCCCAGAATTCACCTGGGATCTCATGAGGCTTTGCGATACCATTCATAGTGTCACAGCTTCAAAGGAAAGCTGACAATTCCTTCTCCCTAGTCCATTATTGTGCACTGGGCAACAAACGACAGGTGTGTTTGCTATGTGTCTTCTGAGGTGTGAGCATTTCTAGATATCATATACGGTAATTACATCCAAAAAAAAAAAAATGTGTGCAAAAAGAGAGAACAAATTTTGGGTTGTTGTTTTTTTTTTTTTTTTGCATTGTGTGAAAGTAGCCTTAATTGGAAACAGATGCTTATGGGGAGACTATGAGAAAAATTATCAGAAACAATTGTTTGTCAATGTATGTATCTTACATTGGCCCACTTAATCTGTCTCCTCACCCAGCCTGAGAACTACTTTATCATCTAGTTTTCCCAAACATGCACTGCAAGATATTAAAAAAACATAGCAAACTAGAGATATATTTCTTCACACAAGCAAATGTCAATATGTGTGGGAACGGTAAACAGAAAATAAATAGATGCAATATTCCTTCACTGCATTCAGAATAGTTTCTTAGAAAGGCCTGCCATTTGTCAGTGATAATCTTTGCTGAATCCTTGCTGGAATCACTGTGGTGTTGGGTCTATAGACTTGCTAAGTACCCAGTAAGGTTCCCTGGAAAAATCTTGGATGGTTCTTGATATTTATTTATTGCCAGTGTCACTGTAGGCCTGCCAAACCAGTACACAAACACCTGGTTGATACAAAAAAAAAAAAAAAAAGGCAGGGACAATGATTGTAGCTTTTGGTTTGCTTGGTCCCTTTCCCAACTAGAAAGATGCTCTGAGTAAGCTTTGCAAATAAGTTTCATTTGAAGGAGACTGCACTGGAAAATTATGTCTTTGTATATGTTCATTTAAAAATATGTAGGATTCACTGATGTTGCTCTAAATTAGTTGTGCTGGATTCCCACTGAAATCAGTGGGACAATTCATAGCTAACTTTCCAGGCTGAAGTCAGCCGGACCTCTGTATGAATCAGGGTGCAAATACTATGCATATTTACACCAAAAGAAGCCCTACAACTCTCAGCATGCACCAACCAACCAAGTTGTAAGGATTTTTCTTTTCCTCTTAATTCATACAGAATTGCACCTTTACATTTAAGACAGAAGCAAAACTTTATTTAAATGTCTTTGTGTCTATTCTAAAAGTTATATCTACAAGATTTAATAATATGGGAAGACAGACTATGAAAGATGATTAATCCAATGTAACATTGCCTCTCATACAGCTTGGTGGGTGGTGAGGAAATCATCTGTATGGTCAGCAGGTGATTTAAAATCACCAGAGATTCTGCCACTAAATCCTGCATTTATATCCAGACTTTGTTGCTAGCTTACTATTCTGTTGAATTTTAATTTCATAAATCAATATAACAAAGACAGTTTTATAGCCTGTGATTGCTTTGAGCACAATGTAAACTTTATATCCTACAAAAGTAATTAATAATATGACCATAGGGAGGAATATTCTGCATGTTTATTCATTTACTTAAGCTGCCTTTACTCTAAACAGCAGTAGATTATAAATTGTTTTCCATACAGAGCTCAGGCTAGGCTGATAAATTTCATGGGTTTGTCATGGTGAAAATATTAAATTTCATGCTTTGTCCTAGATTAATAGAAAAACCACATTAAAACTGTGCAGGCACTTCATAGAAGCTAAACAGAATTTCAAAAGTCATTGCTGATAAATGAAGCAAAATCAAACATACTTAAGATAAAAGGAAGAGAAAGCTGGCAGTTGACCCATGGAAGGTGACTGGCACAGGTTCCCTCTGGTAGGCTATAACCTGGCTTTGCTGAGGACTCCGCTCACTCCAGTCTGCCCGTCTGCTTGGGGTCTGCAGCATGAAGCATCGGTCCAGGATAGGCAGGTAGGAAGGTTCAAGGTTAAACGATCAAACAGGTGATAAGGCTATTGCAGAAACCACCAAATACGTTTTCCTTGGGGGAAAGCAGGCATGGAGAAACCCACTTGTCTAGATTGGTACCCCAGGATGGCTGGAATTGAAATGAAGTTCCCAGCCCTGTTATTGTTATGACTTCTCCTTATGACCTGCTTAGAGAAACAAGTATTGCTAGCCAGTCACAATGTCTTCTTGGAACTGCTAAGGTATCATCGTCATCGTCATCAGCCACTCCCCCACATGAACATGGCAAAATCACATTACACAAGAATACATCAGCATTTCAAAACAGTATTTCAAAATGTGGTGTTTTCAGAAAGACTGGGTTCATTTCAAAACATGACATGACTATTCAAATAAAAATCATTTTGATAATTCTAACATGATAACATTGTGAATTATTTACAGAATAGGCAAGGACAATCAGGAACCTCACTGATGTACATGAGAAGGCAAGGTAGGACCTCCCTGGAGAAGACAATCATGCTAGGGAAAGGTGAAGGCAGAAGAAGAAGAGGATGAGCAAATAAGGAAGCCACAGCCTTGAATGTGGAATGGCCAGGCAGGACTGCCATAGATGCAACATTCTGGAGGAATTTCATTCATTGGTTCACTGTAAAACAGATATAACTTGATGGCACATAACTACAGCAACCCATTGATATAGTCCAGGTATGACCTGGTAGGCAGTAACTAGCGAGGGAAACATTGACTCCATCAGATTCATGATTTGCCTGTTAAACCCAGTGTTATAAACCCAGATTAAAGTTCTCTGTTACTTGTCGCTATATGCTTCCAGATAAGTTTTAGAATTAATTTGTTCTTTTGGCAAAGAGTAACTAAGGGCATGAAGTCAGGACTTGGCATATTCTGGAGAATCATGAACATAAAAATAACCACAGCTGGGTCAGACCAAAGAGCTATCTAATTCTCCATTCTGTTTCCATAACAGCCTTACTCATGTTCCACACAGCAAATTCAAGCAACCAGTCATGGAGAATTTGTGGTGTCACTAGCGGTAAGCCATTCGCCCTGTGAGGAGAGGCAAATATGAAGTCTGCATATTTTCTGGCCACATCCTTGCTAAGTCTAGTCTGTCTTCACTTCTGCCACATCAGCTTTCAATTTCCCTCCTTTGCAAGAAAGTGCCATCTACAAATTACCAGGAAGAGGGAAGACTGGATAACATCTGCTGGCACTCGGAATGTCCAGAGAATCTTCCGAACAGGGCATGATTCAGAAAGCTCTTTTTCCCCGGCACTGGCTATGCTCTAAGGCATACTGCCTCTCTCACCATGCAGCTTCTACTTCTAGCTGTCACAACTGATAGTTGTTGATAGATCTATCTAACATGATTATATCTAATCTGCTTTTAAAGCCATTTATGCTAGTGGCCATAAAATATCTGGTGGGAATAGATTCTATAGGTTAATTGAGTTTCTTCCTAAGCACTTTATTCATCCTGAACCTGCAGTCAGTCAATTTCACCAGATGACCCCTCACATTCTCCTACAATGAGAGGAAAGTGGATAATTTCTTTCTAATCACTCTCAGAACACCCTTAGTAATTTTTAAATCCTCTGCATGGTACCTGTGTGTCTTTTCTCAGGTCAAAGCTACCTTACCTAAACCCTTCTTTCACAGTTGATCCGGGGTGCCATACCAATAAATTTAGATTTTGTCTTCTGTAATGCCTCCTGTTCAACATTCTCCTGCCCCAACTATTGACCCAGGTTGTACACTGGTCATGGAGTAGAGATGGCCCCTCTGCCTGCAGTCAGGTGACAGACCACCAGAGGGCACTATGTTTCATCAAGACTTCCTACTTACCCTGACTCTCATCTGGCAGTTCTGCTACCCAGCCATGTAGGTTGGAGATACCCTTTTAAATTCTTTAGGGTTGTGGACCTTGGAGATGCTGTAGCTCTGCAAAAGGACACATGCTTTGAAGGCAGATAGTCCCAGATCTGAATTCCCTGGCTTTCCAGGTAGGGCTAGGAAAGAATCTGCCTTGAAATCTTGGGGAGCTGCTTCTAGCTCTCCATGTCCAATTAGAGCCGTTCTAAGACTAAACTAGATGGACCAGTGGTCTGTCTCAGAAGAAGGTAGCTTGCTGTGAAACTTTCAAATAGCAAATAGGAATTCCCATCCCATCCCAAGAAACTGCCTGTCCGCTTTGTTGAATAAACCATGCGGTGACTCAGTTTTAGCATTAAGCTGGTGCTAACATGCTTTCCTGAATCTGTAGAAGCAAAGGAGTCTGAAGGAGGAAGATCACGCCACAGTGATTCTGAGTCAGAAATCCCAATATGATATGACGGCCTCATTTATTTACCCATTTAGTCCTGTAAAAAGAACCTCATGCTTTTCACCTGGCAACATTACTATTATCTTGTCAAGTTGTTCAGAAATCTGAATCAAATGGCAAAGGAACAAGCAAATCTGTCATAATGAAAGAACAATTCTATTTAGGATTAAGCTAAAATAATAGAAAATAGCTAATGCTAACATATCACTTTGCCTTAGCAACCTTTCTTGTATTTCATAAACAGAAAAGTTATGAGGAATAAAAGCCATATCAATTTAGTATGGGGATTTTTTTTCTCTTTTATTGTTTAAAGTTGTCATGCCATGGGAGAAATGTCATCAATGCATTATTTGTCTACTCAGTAGCAAAAATGTGTTTTGAAAATTTGTAGCTGGAATTGCTTGAGTTACATGTCAGATAATGAATTATTTGTCCTGTATTACTTGAAATTACATATCTTGCATGAACTGTAGACCCAATTCATTCTGTGTCCCTTGAGCAATATGCAGAATTCACTCAATTAACAAGATCTGATGCTGAAATGAAGCCTAAGATTAGAGGGTGAAGATATTCATGCAGAGAAATTGGATTGCGCATTTCTCACCAGCGTGCACATTTTACACATGAGTAGCCCCATACCAGTGGGTTGTTCACAAAACTGTTCCACAAGGCAACATAGCCTCCAAGAATAATCCTCTGCATTCAATGTTATGGCTCTCTTTACTGCAAAAACAGAAAGGCTGTATCCATAGTTGAGAGGAGTAATGTATTGTCATAGCACATGTCCTTGAACAGTGAGAAATTCAGGAGCTGGGGAGCCATTGCCTGGGCTAGGTTTCCTTTGGAGGAAGACACTGTCAGAGTTTTATGACACTTTACTGGTTTTTAGAAATATACAAGTTAAGCCTAGTTGGGCACCTATTCCACCTCTCTGGATCTGCACAGAAAGCCAGCCCTCTGTCCCCAAATGCTGTTCATCGGGACCAGAACAAAATCCATCCTGAGCATTTTTGTCTTTTCTTCATTGCAATTCTAGAGCGGACGCTGGGTCCCTGACCCTGTTCTTAAAATGGGGCTCTTAGGCTCAGGCTCCAGACTGGGGATCAGGCTGACATGCTAATTTAGAGTAGAAAAACATCTAAAAAGCCTGGTTGTGACACAACACAGAGATTTCATATAATGCCTGTTTTGGTCCCAAAATATGCCTGCAGGGCCTTCTTTGCTTCTTTGTCTCATACTGAAGCCTCTCTGTTTCCTTTCGTACACACAGAATACACTACATCATCCTTAGCTGGGTTAGGTGAGGGGGAAGGAGGTGTGTCCCATGCCAGGTAGAACTCTGCCAAAATGGAGCGTATAGCCAGATCTTCCCAGCAGGCTTGCGTGACGATAAACAGCTCTCCTCACTGCTTTAACCCCTCTGCTGTCCGATCCCCACAAATGAGTCAGAGCCGATGGAGTGCCTTGCTGGGGCGGACCAAAGGTGTGTCTAGAGTACAATCCACTGCACATGTACCCAGGAATGAGTCCGAATGGGCCGTGCCCGACGCTGTCTGCCACAGCAGCTCCTCTCATCCCATAATGCTCATGGGATCCACAGCTAGCACAATAGGGACTCAGTGCTTCCGAAAATAAGCCTGGTAATGAGGGCTTCACCATTTCTGGATTAGGATAGGTCAGTGCATCTGAGCTCCACTCACCTTTCCACTGGTTTCCAGCTGTTTTATGACCTGCTAGCTTTCCACCACACGAGTGGTGGCTCCCGCCAGCATGTGGACAGCATTGGCTATTGGCCAATAGGTTCATTGCATCATATTCTTCCCAGGTTGTGCCACTGGATTGCAGCTGGAGCCCAGCATGTTTCCAAGCTCCTGTCTTCCTTAACAGGTGGCACGAACCTGCTCAGTGCTGCTGGTATTAGCGCAATGTACTTAAAGGATTTTCTTAAGCCATTTTTTCTTCTCAAAGCTTTCATGCTTCTCTTTCTGTTGTAATCCGTTGTAAGCATCTGTCCACACATTTAAATAATTCATTCTTGAAGAGACTGCTTTACCTGGAAGCATAATGCTTGCCGAACAGTAAAGGCAATGGAATTTTATAAAGATGCTTCGTAATGAAAACAAGCAGGTTGAAAGCAGAAAGATAAACAGAAAGGTGAATAAACTGTCAGCAGGAAGTAAGCTAAAGCTGATGGCATCTGACACCCTTTTGTGAATCCAGCCCTCTGCTCCTTACCACCAAAGGAAAATTGCATGCTGCTAGGCATGTGTGTGTGTGTGTGGGGGGGGGGGGGAGTGTTTATGGGGGAATAAAACTAAAATAAGAGCACAGTGAAAAATGAAGAAACCAAAGGAACCAGCTAAGAAATTGGCACAGGAGTGCAGGGTGTGTATGCGTTTGCATGTTGGAGCTGTGGGAAATAAACACATCAACAGGAGTTTGGAGGGACAGTTGTAGTGGAAGAGGAGGCAAAGGGAGAGGCAAAAGGGCGAGGCCCCTGGACTAGGCCAAGAAGAGTCTATTCCCAGGGGCCGTGTGCTGAGAGCTGCAACTGAAGGGAGTGTGTCCTGAGAGATGCAACTGAAGGGAGTGTGTCCTGAGAGCTGCATCTGAAGGGAGTGTGTCCTGAGAGATGCAACTGAAGGGAGTGTGTCCTGAGAGCTGCAACTGAAGGGGAGGGGCTTGATTACTAGCAGAAGCTGGTGAATTCATCTGACTCCTAGATGAGCAGATCAGAGGTCGCTGACCCAACTGGTCTAGGGACTCTGGGATACCAGCAGCCAAGCTCCTAGTGAGCAAGCAAGCAAGCAGAGTGAGTGAACAGGGAGAGCAAACAGGAGTTTGGCAGTGGAGCTCAGTGGGGAGGTCAAAGGGGAGGTCCCTAACATTTTTTCCTTCTTTTTCCCCTTAGTTCCTCTCCTTTGTTTTCTTCCTTATAACACACTCCCATTTACTGGTGGGACTGTGATCTCAACTGTTAGTGAAGGAAGGAGAAAGCACTGGTTGTTACAACAGGACCAGCAAGGTCGAATCAAAAAGGTAGCAGAAAGTACGAGCCAAGAAGACTCCCAAGTGGGGGTGATCTGCAATTTTTGTTTTCCTGCCTGAGGTCAGCATGGCCTACATGTGCAACAAGTGTCAGCTAGTAGCCCTTTTAGAAGAAAAGGTGAGAGCGCTGGAGCAGTGAGTGTCCCCCCCCCCCACCCTCACTGGAATAAGACAAGATGAAGAGGTTTTAGACAAAGCAGTGAAACTGCAACAACCAAGAATAGTACAGAAGTTGGAAGAACAACAACAAGCTGAGGCAGAAGAAGAGAAGCCTGAGGGAGGGGGCAAGGAGGAGGAAACTCCCTGGAAAAGGGTGACAGTTAGGTTCAGAAGAACTAGAAGACACTCTGTACCAGTGCAAGCAGTGGAACTCTCAAACTGGTTTCAGTTACTTGAGGATGAGACCGGGGGACAGCCAGCTGTGGAAGAACCACAAGTCATCCCATGCAACACCGAGCAAGAGGCTGAAGGTCAACCAATTAGTGGCAAGGCTTGCAAGAACAAGAAGAAGAGCGTTAGTTGTGGGAGACCCCCTATTTTCAGGAACACGTGTATGTCAAGATGACCCATCGACTCATCACACATGCTGTCTCCCTGAAGAACAGATTAGTGATATAACTGAAAGATTGCCAAGGTTCATACAGTCCATTTACATGTATCGCTTCCTTCCTATCCATGTGGAAACAAATGATACTGCCAAGTGAATCTTTGAAGAAATCACATTCTATATTATTTATTATATTTATAAAATTTTGTATGCTGTCCAATTACTTGTGTCTCCGGACGGCTTACAGCATAAATAAGGGATCAAAGCTTTAGGGAGGAAAGTCAAGAACTTTGGGGTCCGTAGAGTTTGCTCTTCAATCCTTCCAGTTCTTCAAGGTGAAACAGGGAAAGAAAAGTACTCCAAGAGAAGGCCTGGCTACAAATGACAGATTTGGATTCAGGGACCATAGGCTACACTTCCTGGAAGATGGGCTGCTGGCAAGGGATGATTGCACCTCACAAGGACTGGAAAGAAGGAGTTTGGCCTCAGCACAAAGAAGTTTATCAGGAGGGCTTCAAACTGAGTCCAGCAGGGGAGGGAGAAGTACACATGGGCATAACAACAGGCAAAGGCTTCTGCACCACAGCAGAAAGAGCAGCTATAACAGTGCCCAAAAATAATCTTCTAAAAATGTAGAAAGAAAACTAGAGCATAAAGCAAGTAGCCTTTGATGTCTAGATACTAACGCCTGAAGTATGGGAAACAGACAGCATGAACTTGAACTCTTAATACAGGAGGGTAAATACAAGCTGATGGTATACCTGAAGTTTGGTGGGATGACTCCCATGACTGGAATTCAACAATTGAAGATACAACCTGTTCAAGAAGGAACAGAAAGGGAAGCAAAGTTGCACATCCTGAAAGAGCAGGATGGAGACTCAAGATTGTGAGGCAGAAGGTCAAGGATCATCTACTTGGGTTGAATGAGTTCAATTTTCCTAGAGTCATAAAAGAGCTGGCAGAAGAACTCTCATAACTGCTCTCTATTATCTTTGAGAAATCTTGGAGGACAGGGAAGTGCCAGATGACTGGAGAAGGGATAATTTTGTTTGTATCCTCAAGAAAGGAAAAAAGAAGAACCTGGGAACTACAGACTAGTTAGTCTGACATCAATCCCTAGGAAAATTCTGAGGCAGATTATAAAGCAGTCAGTCTACAGACACCTTGAAAACAATGCAGTGATTACTAGACGCCATCATGGATTTCTCAAGAACAAATCCTGTCAGACTAATCTGATTTCCTTTTTTAATTGAGTAACCTCCCTGATGGACTGTGGGAATGTTGTGAACATGATCTATTTTTGCAAAGCTTTTGTGAAAGTGCCTCATGATATCCTGATTAGCAAACTAGCTAAAAGAGGGCTAAATGAAACAGTGATCAGGTGGATCCACAGTTGGCTAACTTAAAGAGTGCTCATCAATGGCACCTTCTCAAATTAGAAGAAGTAGCAAGTGGGGTACTACACAGTTCAGTCCTGGGCCCAGTGCCCTTCAATGTTTTTGTTAATGCTTTAAATGAGGAACAGCCATCAAATTTGGAGATGACAGAGAACTTGGTGGGACAGCTGATATCCTGGAAAGAAAGACAGAAAGAAGATTCAAGGTTGGAGCACTGGGCTCAAAACAACAGAATGAAATTCAAAGGGACAAATGCCAGGTTCTCCACTTAGGAAAAAGAAACCAAATGCATCATTAGAAGTTAGGGAATACTTGGCTCAATGATCCTGAAAGTGAGTAGAATCTTGGAATTGTTGTAGACCACAAGCTGAAGATGAATCAACAGTGTGATCTGGCTGCAGAAAGGGCAAATCCTGTTTTGGGCTGCATTTACAGAATATCACTTCCACAACTCAGCATTGATTAAGCCTCATCTGGAGTCCTGTGTCCAGTTCTGGGCACAACATTTAAGAAAGATGCAGGCAAGCTGGAAAGCATTCAGAGGAGGAAAACAAGGATGATCCAGGGTCTGGAAACAAAGCTCTATGAGAAGAAATTGGATTTGTTTAGCCTTGAGAAGGGAAGACTGAGGGAAATAAGATAGCACTCTACAAGTACCTGAAAGACTATCACAAAGGGAAAGGAGAGAGGGTAGGACATGGAATAACAGACTCCATGTTAGAAGAAGCTGTATTCCGGCAAGATATCTGGAAAATTTTCCTTTTAGAGCAATGGAACCAATTACCTAGGGATTACTACAGCCATTAAAGAAGCAACTGGTCAGCCATCTGAGAGGGATGGCTTAACTTGGTGTCCTGCACTGAGCAGGCGGTTGGACCCGATGGCTTTCTGGCTCCTTCTAACTCCTTCTATGATTGTATGATCCTATAATTCTATAGATAAAATAAATGACAAGAAAAAACGGACTCTAATGGACCAATGTAGTACTCAAGTGCTCCATTGTTCTGAGAGAAAAGCTCCATTTGTTGCAATAGCGATTCAGTTGTGTAAAATGTTGTGCCGTTATAAATCAGCCCATGAGAGAAGCATGGATGAGAATAAATACATCAATGTGAAGGGCAGACAAGATGCAGAAAACCTAATGTTGACAAAGCATTGTCAAGAAGAAGCAACACTATTTGGTTCAGGTAATGCTACCTGTACCTCCAGATCTAACATAATCTAGTTCTCTGCTTTCCTTCACATAGATATTTGGTACAGCAGGTTCATTTGTGTTAGTTATGCATACATAAAAAATTATAAACCTATTAAACTGTGAAGAGCATGGAAAAATCCCTGAAGACTTGTACAGCAAATCTTTCTTTCAATGTTAGAAAAAAGAATCCAGCTATTTTAACACAATCTGATGGCTTATGTTTAACCTCCAATACCATGGGACTCTTTTTTTTCTCCCAGAAAAATCTGAAATCTAGGTTTCCTCTTCTGGGTTAAAAGACTGATAAACATTTATGTGGAAGTGTAGAAAAGTCATTGGTTTTGCCACTCCTATAACCTCTGATCTCAGGTTGTCCAATGAAGATAATTATCAGTACCTTCTGGAAAGCTGCAAGAAAGAACTTCTGCTAATACTTAGAAGTTAATATATGGGATCTGCCATCCCAAGATGTGATGACAGCCACTAGCTTAGACAGCTTGAAAAGAGGTTAGAACTATACATTAAATGGCTGTTGGTCATGATGGCTTTACAGAATTGCCCCCGTGTTCAGCAGCAACATGAACCAAAATACCAGTTCCTGAGAAGCACTTAGCAAGACTTATGGCTCCATGTCCTATGTACTTACAGGATTCCTGGGGAAATCCTGTTAGAAACAGGATGGTGAACTAGTCAGCCTACAGGCAGACATTTCTTCAAATCACTATCTAGCAGCTATGACTTCTTCCCCTTCATGTCTACTCCAGCGTCCAAGGGCTAAATTCCATTTCAGACTGGCTTTTGAGGAGCACATTCCAGTACCTGGGAAGGTCTAAGGTGAAAGGGCTGGAGAAGGGGCACGTCTACCTGGTGTCTCCCAGAAGGCCCTGACTGGGCCCCAGATTTGGCCCCGAGGCTGAATGCTTTGCACTCCTGTTCTGCTCTAGAGAGCCCTCACTGGAATCAAAATCCTAGTATGTAGGGTGGGGGAAGGGGTTAAAATTTGGACTCAGCAGTCCGGTATGTACTTGAAAATAAAAATGAAACAGGCATGGCTCTTGGATACAGATAAAAGTAAGGTCAGCTTTGGCTGACTGATCAGAAGTTCACATTGCAGCTTCTGTGAGCAGAAATAACCTTAGCCAAATTTATTTAAATTTGCATCTTTTTCAGTGGGAGGGGGCAGGTTGCCAGACACCAGAAATAAAAGAGAAACTAACTTGCAGAAAGTAAGAGAAGTAGCAGGGGAGAGGTTTTTCGTGCACATTCACCAGAGAGTTATTTCTTGGCTGGAGCTGATCTTGTTTAATCAGCTTCTCTCTTCAGAAAATGCACACCTGTTAAAATTACTTATTTCACAATGGTGTGAGTGGGCTTTTTAGAGTTTTCTCATATGTGCACTCTTCCTGGATTAGAAGCAAACCTCTGTACTAACCAAGTTGAACTAATTGTCTTAGCTAGTTTATCATAATGAAAGGATCAGTTCTCCTGCAGAAGCCAAACGGCATGCAGATCAGTGCACTTGAAATCATGCTGAAATCAGCAAGACTTGAGTCTGAATTAACATACACAGATTTTCAGCACAAAACCTGTACTCTTCAACAGTATTATTATTAATTTTATTTCTAAACTGCCCAATAGTCAAAGCTTTCTCGGTGGCTTACAAAGCACATAAAGTACAATACGAATATGATCTAACACATTTGATATTGTATAACAACAATAATAATAATTCTGTAAGATGATAGCTTTTCTTTCAGCACAGCTATTTCTATATATTTGATGTCCTCTTTTAACTGTGAAACATGTCATCCATCAGAAAGCTGTAGGGGAAAAACTGTGTATGACTGGGTATTAATGTGTATGCAGTGGGTCTGCATTAATGGTCTTCATTAATAGGCTCCATCCAATACCTGCACAGTTGGGGATTACTTCTGAGTAAATATGTCTAGGACTTGACTGTGAAGGCGCTTCAGCCACAGAAGCCCAGAGATCAGTGGTCAAGATCGGTCTGTATTGGACACATTAGACTGCGACTGTTTGCTCGTCAAAACTGCATTTGTTTTTAATGTTTTCTTTCAAAACATTTTCCCAGTTAAAACCATCCCAAAGTGTACCTATGTTTTATTCCTGCATCATATGTTTCTCTGTGGGTGCTGGGTGGGGGAGGGG
>NW_025335349.1:2938689-2970726 GCF_004798865.1 Varanus komodoensis | reverse complement strand
CCCCTCCCCCATGTTATGGCCCCAGTGCAATTCCTCCCTATAGCCCCATCGCATTATTACATTTTGCAATGGTGACTACAAGAGGTGCTGATTACAGCTCTTCGGAATCATGTCTCCTTCAAGACAGAAGTTTATTTTAGGGCAGGGATGCAGGGAAGCAGGATGGATGGGGTTGTGTCTGGCTACATGGGCTATAAAGGAAACCTTGGAAGCCTGCAAGAGGCCTTCAGGTGGTGCACCTTTGGTTCAGGGTTTTCCCCCAGTTATTCACTGAAGATCTTTGAACATATGATGCTACCACACAGTCATGGAAGACAGTGCACCATTGCAACTCTTTTGCCAGGTGGACATGGAAATGTACACCACAACTATCCTTGTTTCTTAAAATACAAGTTAATAAAGATAAATACAGAGGAAAACAGTGTTTTTTTATATTCTTTGATGTTTCTTTACAATTACCATTTCTCTCATCTTCCTCCCTGCCCTGCTCCAGAGTGCAAATACCAGGAAACATAAACAAAATTTAATAAGTTTCACTCATTAACAAATTAACACTATTTACACCTTATCTTTCCCAGAGTAGAAGAACAGAGTCTGTGTGTTTTAATTCCTCCTGCTAAAAAAATCCTTTCTTTTCTTCCTGTCTCTTTAAATATTGGCTTAGATCTCTTGAATGCAGGACTCTGTCATTAGTCATAGTCACAGACAACAGAAATGTGAGCCTTCAGCACAAGCACCCAGCTTGACTTGTTTACTCCACTCAATCTGATGCAATAATAGGAAATTGGTTATGCTTGAAATTCTGGAGGAAGGGAAATATACCGCTGCATAGCAATATTTGTCTTAGATGCCAATGTGGTTTTCGAAAAACAAGCCAACCAACAAACAAGCCACAGGCCTCCCAGTACTTCAGGTGCTGATGTGGGAATCCTGTGCACACAGGGAAACCCTGGATGTCTCTCTTAACTATGGAAGAGAGGAAGTTGGTGACATGTCACAGAAAGCAACACAGATCAAAACAAAACCCCATCTGGTCCAGCAGCCTAATTTCCACACAAACCAGCGAGATGCTTCAGGAGACTCTACAGGCAGTGTACCAGAAGGTAGTTTGCAGGGGCTTCTAAACATGGGAAAAGCCGCGTAGAGGGTCAGTCCATTGGCCCATTCAGTTCTGAGCTGTACAGAGAAAGGCTGACCGGCCAGGCAGGTGTGGCAGACATGCATGTGGCCTGGCCTGGTGGTTTGTGCAGCCCCCCCCCCCACTCCCTGCCAATGCGGTCACTATGACCACCCACACAATCCTAGAGAGTTTTAAAATTCTGCCGGGAGTCCAGGCATGTAGGAAAGACACACCATCACGTTCACACGTGATGACAAACCACCCTCCCTGCCCAGTCTCCCCCCTGTTGGCATGTATCCCGTCAGCCCCCACCCTTGAAATTCAGCCCCATGCTAGATGGCTGCAGCAGCTGATCTTGCCAGGTGTCTCTGCGGTAGCTGCATATCAGGACCATGGAAACCACAAGCTGGGTTCAGACGACTGGAGGAATCATGATGAAGCACGGAAACCATAGAACATACCATGCTCAAATACCATGATAGGGTTTAGGTAACACGACAGACCAATGTGAGCTAAAAACCACATGGCTTGTTGCACAGTGCAGACCTGATCCTTATTAACTCAGCAGAATGGAGCGCCTGTTCTCAATGCAGTACAGTTGTTTGGGCTTCCACTGACTGTGGACACTTTGAATGGCAGCATAGTTCCAGGATTGTCCGGGCAGCCTGTCAGTCTCCCAAAGTTGCCTGCATCTGATCTAGAGCTTCAGAGAAGCCCTAGCTGAAGATCCCAGAGACTGAACTTGGTACCTTATGCATGCAAAGCATGTGTTCTGCCACTGAACTGGAAATTTCATAGGGACATCATGCCTGATCAACATTGACAGAGCTCACTATGAATGTCTCCAATCCCATTTTTAAAGTGTTAATTAGTGGCCATCTCTGTACTTGGGGCAGTGACTTCCAGAAGTTAATTATACGCATTGACTTGCATCACATCAGGGGCCACCTAGTAAGGAGTCCAGGAATCTTGCCTGCTCATTACAGGCATTGATTGCCCCATGTATTCCACTTCAGCAGATGTTCATCTTTGCCCTCTGGTGGCGGTACTGTTAACTTCCATATGGCATGGCAGGAATTCACCAGGCAATGTGTTGCTCCATTGGTGCAAGCTAGTGCTATAAAAATGATTACCTGCTGAATGTCTGTTCAACATGCAACAGTTAAAGCACAGAAGCTCTAAGAAGCAGCAGCAGCAGCTGCCGCCACATTGCAATGATCACATCAAGTGCAGAGGTGCACGTAAGAGCGCCAAACACACTGTGCTCCCTCCTCAACTGAGTTGAATCCTGCTAGCACAGGAGCTCCCACTACATGGGACTCAGGAATAGGACAAAGAGTGTGCTTTAGATCCAGTTGGGTATGTGTAAAGCATGGTGATTCCGGCACACTCCAACCTGTGTAACTAGGGGCATCCGTTACAACACCCGTTTGTCCACTGGTTCCTTTAAAGGTTAGCTGTTTGGCTGATCAGGAAACTTGCAATAAAAGCCGACAGGAATCTCTCTCCCTGCCCTGCAATATTACCACGAACGTGCGTCTGGCTGCTATCCTTGAGGAATGTTCCACCTGGCCAAGGCCACCACATCCTTCTACAGACTGGGAGATGACCAAGCCGTATCAACGTAGAGGGTAATTGAGTCCCAGGTGTCGGAGTGAGTTCTTTGCACAAACACGTTACTCACTCTGGTGTCATCAATAAAGAAATGCAGACAGTGCATGAAAGCCTCTGAATTAGCCAAGTGCCCCTCAGGGCCTCCAGCTTACTAGTTTGATAGCCTCTGCACAGGAGAGCTTGTCTTACTTTTAGTGATCAGCACCAGCACTATTCACTTGTTAAGCTGTTATCCACATGAAATGGAGGTGACAATTGGACACTCTGCGTTAAGGTCATCCTAGCTGTGTTCCCATACTGCTTGCTACAGAGTTTTGTTTCATAATATGCCCGTGATTTTCAATCGCAAGAGCACATGCTCTGCCAGGCAGTCTGTCTCATAATACCTCTTTCTGACTTTCAACAATGCCACACTGTAGGGCGTAATCCTAAATTACCTGATCTGGAAAGTAATCTCTTCAGCTGATTTCAGTTGCCACATTAAAGAGCTATCTGCCTTTCAAACTTGAATGGCTGCATCTCTATGAGGACAGGATCAAATGGAGGATATTGCTAGCGGGGTGTCAAAAAGAGAGAACAGTATTCTGCAGGAATGCTGCTTTCCTTGGCTTACTAATAGGTTCGACCTCATCAGCACCTGCATTGATTCAGTACGGCCCGGCTTCTGTAGAACCCATTCAGTGACTCCCTCGCTTGCCAGAAAGCCCACCGCGTGTTTGGAGAAAGCCCGTTTCCCCTTCTCTCACGGTAACTTTCCCCTTTTGCAAAGCTTAGAAATGGGAGAGTTAAGAAAAGCCTTTGTACACGTCAAGATCTACATATGAAGTCACTCACTGAGGCAATAAAACCATCAATGATTTCTGTGTGCTGATTAGAGACCATAAATATTGATCCAACACTACCAGGCATCCATTTCCTTTGTGATGCCATTTATTTTCATAAGCAGACAGCAACGGTGCCCTGCTACCAAACCCTGCCAAGCGTCCTTAGCTCATGTCATGCAGGTATTTCATTAGAGCTGCTGATTGTTAATACAGTGATTCTTTAGCAATGAAACATCCTGTCATGTCATCCCACTTCCAAACCAGATAGCAATGGCTTGCACTGTTTGCGGCATTGATTTGCTGTTCACTGGAAAACAATTTGTCTGAGATGCACTAGTCTATTGCTAACACTCCCCAGACATTCATGAAATGGCACTCTTTGGCCCCACTAATATATTCAGGAATCTGATTTGCTTCCTCAAGGTATCTGTTTTGATTTCTGTGCTTACACATTTTCAAGCTGAGAGCTAGTATTGACAGATGCTCCTCCGCTGGGTGGGGTGGTTATCTCTTCGGGGTGGGGGGGCATATCTGGCTGCTGCTCATTTGAATACATTACATCATATAAAGGCAAACCCACTGACCATCACTGGTGGTGAGCTAACTAATATGGCCAAGAAGGCAGCAAAATGTCAAGCTGCAGCAATTTTAGGATTAAATCCCACTCTGCATAAAAGGCTTTTGACTTGGAGGCTGTAGCTCAAAGCAGCCATTTTGCACGAACAAGGACACACATTCTACCCCTGGCTTCTTCAGACTGGGAAGGTCTTCTTTCTGAAAACCTGCTACCCCTTAGTGGTAACAATACTGGGCTGGAAAGACCGAGGGTTTGACTCCACATCAAGAGGCTGATGTTCCTGTTGTCTGGTCTTTGTACTATACCTTTAAAGGCACGAAAGGCTAATTCTGCAGCATGAAAACATTAACCTCTTGCCAGGTTTGATCTATGGAGGAAGGGAGCAGAGGCTTGCTTTCAATAAGCTACAGGGGTGCTTGATTTTGCTAAAAATGAAGGGGACAAGGGCTGGGGGATTGTGGATCTCATGAAGAGTCCCTAGCTTTTCTCCAACCTGAGACAGGCCTGATTAATTCCTGCATATCAAGCTGTCATCAGTGACACAGCTAGGCAATTTAAGACACCTGACTAATGGTCTTTACCTGTGACCCTCTTTAAATGTCCCTGTGATACTTGTGATGCACACAACTAATGTTTGCTCTGCTGCCTGCACACCAATGCTCCATTCTCTATAATGGCTTCCACATTCCTCATACATTGGAATGCTTGGCAACCCAGATTAAAAAACTGACTCTCATCAGGTGTAGTTTTGCATGGCAAACTCACTTAAGTCATAAAAACTGTGTTACAACAGGTCCCCAATTAAGTGTGCTCCTGATGCTCTCATCATTTGCCACTTTCTGGTTGGGCATTTAGGAACCTCTTCCTCCTGCGGGGCCCTGGGCTTTGGCCTTAGTTTCCAGTTGTAGCTGCAGCACTAAAGACACAAGACCATGTCAGCCCTGAACAATAATGTAATTTTCATGAGTTTCTCCTTTCAGCTGATGCAGAGTTACATCCAGCAGTCAGGAAACCCTGAGACATGCAGCCTTCTCCTTCACTAGCAATGTGCTAAAAGCCTGAATGTTAGAAATCTAACAGCTGTGTTGGGTAGAGCAAGCCAGTAAGAAAGCAACCAGATAGTAAATGGACATGCACACAAAACAAAAAGAGAGGCAGAGATTCTTGAGCTGGTTGTCAAAGGTAATAATTTATCCTCATATGTACATTGTCCAATAGATTTTGACAGCTATTTTCCTTGGGGCAAAGGGCCATCTTGAAAATTAATTCCTTTCATGCATATTCAGAATGCTGTATGGCCATTTAATAGATTGTGGATGGGATGGGAGAAAGCTAGTCAGGGCTGAGGCAACATGCTATCACAAGGGTGAGCACCAAGTTTGAGGAGACCCTCAGCATCTTGTCCTCCGGTGGGTCCCCTCCTAGGTTGGTGGGCTGATTCCGTATTACCTGATGTATGGTCTCTCTGAAAGTTCCTCCTCCTGATTGGCAGGCATGGCTCCAGCAAGGGGAGGAACTCCCTTACTGCTCTTAGACTCAGATCAGTCCTGTCTGGGCAGCAGACAGCAAGCATCTGGCATGGCTTGTAGCTCGGGGCCTCATGATACATGATTTACATGGGCTTCAGCAGCTGAGTGATTTGTGACAGAGGTCCTGCTTTCGGGCAGGAGTTCAGAATAAGTTTGGCTGTACTCTGACTTCCAAAAGCACGTATAGCCACGTGATACACAAAGTGGTGGGTCACTGTGGCCAAACAACTGTCTTGTCTTGCCCCTGACCAGATCAGGTGATAGGGACATTGCAGAAATATGGAGCCCCCTAGCGGGATCGAGCGGACTCAGATTGGCCAATTTCTGCTCTTTGTGTGGGAAGCTGTGGAAGCTGTGCCAGGACTATAAAGCTGTCTGTTCTCTTCTCAGTGGCACTTTCCCCCCCAAACTTTGAAGGTAATTCTACTA
The DNA here is from genome assembly GCF_004798865.1 of Varanus komodoensis. Taxonomy (NCBI): domain Eukaryota; kingdom Metazoa; phylum Chordata; class Lepidosauria; order Squamata; family Varanidae; genus Varanus; species Varanus komodoensis. The sequence goes on along the minus strand of NW_025335349.1, from coordinate 2,964,633 downwards.
TGGTGCTGCCATTTTACTTTCCCACAATGCCCCCAAGGCAGCATCACTCCAGGGCATGATGGAAAGTTAAGGCAGAAGATTCAGATGCCTGGCATGGTTGGCCCAACAGTGCTCCCCTCTCAATGTAATTCATGTAACACCTCTCTTTAAGAGCTGGACCGACATGCATGCTTGCATTTAGTTTGTTTATTTGTTGTCTGAGCCTTCTTCTCACCCTCTTGGATTAACAGTATATTAGTTTCTTCATCCACACTTCAAAGAGGTAGTGATACTCCTCAGAAATTTCTGATTTTATTTAAAATGGTTTTTTCTTAAGACTTTCTTCTTTCCATATGCCTAAAAGCAGCATTCCTCTCCAGGAAAGCAGATTAAAAACAATAATAAATGAAGGGGAAGATTACATATAATATGGTTGGAATGCTAGTCCAAGGCAGCTGGTAAAATGAGACTTCTGGCTTCAGGCATCCTCAATCAAGCCATTAACTGAGCTCTGCTGATTCCAGTGCTATTCCTAACATAGGCTCCTCTGCAGACACATGCAGCTACAGAAGCCAGCTACTCCAGTGTACTGACGACTCGTTTTAGAACATGATGCATATTGATTGCTGCATTTGGAAGGGATCAGCGAGATGATGGATCATGCAGACCTGTAATATGCAAGATAGAATCCATTGCAGCTCAAAGTACAGCCATCCATATTCAAGGTGCATTTGCAACATACCCCTTTTTATTGGTCTGGAAACTTAGAGGGTGCAAAAATAGATTTTTACTGGGAAAGTTCATGTGGAACATCCACATTAAGTGCTAAATAAGGACCCAGCAATCAAAGATAAGATGTTCATGTGGGCTGGTTTCCTTTTCTTCCTATTACCCCGGTCGGGTTTGCTGCTTTGCATTGTTTTTATGAACAATAGTTGTAGGAAACCAGGGTGGATCACACTTATTGCCCACTGCTTCCAACCAGCATGTATTCCAACAGCTACTACAGAAGTAGGAAATGCTTAGTAATAGTCAGAGCCAGTCTTGCTAGGCAAGAGGGTTTAGAAGCCTACTTCACACAGAAGTGGTGTGTGTGCATGTGTGTGTGTGCATGTGCACAGATAAAGACCAAAAATGGTGTAGAAATTATATCAGTCAGGCAGCAAAATGTGCTGAGCCAACTGTGATAATTCCTGCCGCCATTTTCTTCTCTGATCACAAACTCTGTGTACTCCTAACTTCTTAGAAGTGAGGGAAGGGAAAGCAGAATTAATGTGGAAGGGTCCCTTTGGCGGCCCATCATGCTCTCCCAACATCTGCTGGAGGAGGATGGATTGAGGGACCTCTGGAGCAGTTTTGCGGGGTGGGGGTGCAGGGAAAGGAGGGGAGAGGTAGCCAAATGATGTCTCCTTGCAAAGCAAAAGGCCCCTAGCATGGTGTTAGATGTCATCCCACCTGTTCAATAGGGCTTGCTCCAAACTAGGTAGCACAGGAGAGATGCCCAAAAGAAGGCTTCATTGGACTACTTATTTTAAGAGTCTGATTCCCAGTTAGAGCTCCTGGAAGTTTCATTAACATACTCGTAGTTTGATTTTTAAAAAAATTAAAGCAGTTGCTTAAACTAATATATTTAACCTAAGCTAATGCAGATTGGCAGATATATTTTTAGGCAATGCCTTTTTCAAAGGACAGATCAGAAAAAAATATTCTGCCTTTCATGATAAAATGTTCGCAGTTGAATTTGCTGTCACATATTTAACTATATGAGTTGGTAAAGTGCTGTTGGACTCCCAAGTTAACTGATCTGTGGGTGGCTTAATGAGTCAGATTTGTATCAGGGAAACATTTAATTAAAACATGATTAATGGCTATTGTAACACTATCACAAAGATAGCCCCAAAAAGAGTTTTAATTTCATCTGTGCCTATTGGATTCCAGCAACTTTATTTCATAGAGTGTGTTATACAAGTTCTCCTTAACTATTTAGTAGTAAAATAAATGTTAGCCAAGCAACACCTTGTTCATATTTTTGAGCACCATTTGATGGAAAGATGGGATATAAAACTAACAAACAGCATATACATTAATTAACATCCCCCTTCACCCACTAATTGCAAGCCCCTAAGCAGCTATTAAAAAGTATGGACAGTGTACCCAAAAGTAAATAAACCCACAAAACAGCATATAGTTCGGGATCAGAAGCAAAACATCATCAAATGCTGACATAACGATGATATAAAGCAGTCATCCTATTATCATATAACTCAACCAAAACCCATGCATCCCAGTCATGAACATGACAAAATATAACAAGCAACCCATTATAAATCCTTCAGAAATTTAAAACATCTTTACTCTTCATTTAATTTTATTGCAAACTGACCTGAGTATTTTTGAAAGGCCAGGATAAAATTAAATATCCATAAAATGAATGAATGAATGAATGAATAAATGAATGAATGGAAGCCATCCTCAGCCGGAGGTCTCATAGGATGTTCTGTAATGTCCAGTTTGTTTACTGTTCCTGCCACGGTATTGAACCTACTTCCTCATGGTCCAATTCCACACTGCTCTGGCATTTTGCTACCAGAAAGGTCTTCTCCTCCATGTTCTTGTTCTAATGACTTTCACTGATGAAAGACTTGAGCAAGTCTCTAATGAAGGACAGTGTCGGCTCCAGGCTTCTGAGAGCCTCTGGGGCCTCAGTTGGTTTACTCTCAACATTAGGATGGATAACATCTGGGACCAGTGATTTATTAAAGTTCATTTTGTCAATAAGTTAAAAAAAACACTTTCATCCTTTGTCACTGCTATTTTCTTCACTTCCTCAGACTCAGTAGTACACAGTTATCCATCCAATTTCTTCTGCAATAAAGACTGATGAAAAGGCTCCATTCAGTTTCTCCACAGATGTGTCCTTCTTTAGTACATCCTAAACTCTGTTGTCATCCAATAGATCAGAGGTCTCCTTGGTTGGTTTCCTATTTCTGTTATATTAAACTGTTTTTATATTCAGTCTAGTTACAATATATATCAACTATGCTGAAGCAGTGAAATTGTACTAGTGAAACAGAGGGAAGAATCCAGCTCAGCCAGAACAATAATCTCTCAATTGAATTAGAACTGGAGTGTTGTGTAAGTTCATAATTCATGTTTATATTGTGCAGGAAGGCATCATTAGTGTTGCAAGATCACCTTTCTTTCTAGGATCCTTGAAATTAGTGGGGTATCAAAATACTTGCTGAGTATAGAGATCATACTGTGTTATTTTCTAGCATTACACTAAAGCAAGGGCAGCTCCTATGAGCACAATCAAATTTCCTTTGAAATTTGGACACACACACACAACATTATTTCAGTGGCTCCAAGGTTTTGCTGTCAAGGCAACACCTAGCAAGGTTCATTGAAAATTGTTTCTGAAATGTAGTGATGCTTGCCCTAAGGCACAGTTGTTACAGACTTAGTCTAATTAAAGTTCATTTTGATTAGGAATATGTATGAAGAACATTGTTCCATCATGCTTGTTTCTATCTAAATAGATTCATGAAAACATATTTCATGTGAAATTGTATTTTGCTATTGCTGTGTTAATAAAGATATGAAAATGAGGTAAGTGAAGCAAGCAATCATTTTTAAAAAGTATAATTTAAACACAATAACACACTGAAATGAGGCAGTGACTTTGTGCTTTTACGCTTCATAAAAGCAAGAATTGTGCCTCACTCTGAAATCAGAAAAATCTAATTCAGCATCAAGGCATGAACAGAAAAGTGGATGTCCAAGTACACTCCAACTTGCGCAGTTATTGGTTTTAATTTTGACTAGATCTTCTCTTCTGTCTTGCTTCTGTGCAATATAATAATTCTGTTGCATGTTATCCATGTTTGTTAAAATACTACTGATGGGGACTTTGGGGCAACTGCCATCTCCACTCCACTCCACTCCCTTCAGCCCTTCCAGAGAGTGTCTCCTGGGCTATTTGCAGGAAGACAGTGGGAGAATTGGGCAGAGGAGGTGCCGGAGCATCCCTGCTATTCCTGTTGTCTGCTGGGCACATTGAACAAACAAGCCACACTGCCTAGCTTTCTGCGTGTTGTGTCATGCAACCCAAGGTCACGCAATCCTCCTGGCCCCATTGTGTCACTGAGCAAAGGAACAGGGAAGGAAAAAGGGAATCTAGACTTTAGTTGTTCCAAATTCTCCCTCTTCCCAAATTCCTTTTTTCCCTGCAAGGAAGAGATACCAATACTCATTCTAAACTATACATACTTGTTTGCCTCATGGTCATGCTGTTATTACTCTTGCTTTAAAAATGGATCGTCAAAGGTACCATGAGAAACAAGAGCATTACTTCTGCACCGTTGATTAGAACTAAATTGGCATGTAATTAAGGAAAAAAATTCATCTGGTATTGCTAATTCATCAAATGCACAATTCATATAATAATGTCGCTCACATAGCTGGCAGACAAAAGGGGCCATGTCAACCACAATGAAATATTTCTGAAATGCTCACAGCACTAATTATAGTACCAAGCACATTTTGTTTGTTTGTTTGCTCACTGCAGTGGCATCCTGAGTCAAGGGAGGCCGATGCTCTGCTCAGGGTAAGATTTGCGGAAGTTAAGCAAGGTAATTTGGGCAGCAAACACTTCTGAGGGCATGAATCCCGTTGAGCACCACTGGGCTTAATTCTGAATACATATACACAGGACTCATCTACCGGATTATCAAGAAACAAATGCTGGTAAAGTTTTCTCTTTCAAAATTCATTTATTTTAATTAGTAGCATGATGCCAATTTCCTCTAACAATTAAACATGTCCTTTACATCTAAACAAAGGAACACAAGCCTAGGAGCACAATTCAGAATGGTTGGTCATGCATCTCACAATCACTGTAGAATTCCTCTTCTTAGAGACAATGAGACATATACAGACAAAGCAAGATCATGCATTTGAAACCTAAAGCTCCTTGTGTAACATATATTTGGAAGTCAATTCAGTTAAACAAAATGGAAACATATACACGAGTGACCTGCTAATAGTCCATCTTGGTAGTCATACACAATATCATGTTTCTCAAAGAGATGGACAGAAAATTTACATAGTTTTGTGAAGTCATAAATGTTTGTCATTTCAGAAATGAACATATTCCAAAACTCAGATCTTTGAATAAGATACAGTGGAAGGACAAGATCTCCCTTATGGACTCTGTGGATGACTTTGTGTTTACAAAGACAAAGGCACACATCAAATTTAAGCCTAATTGTGCATTCATATTTATTTCTCCTGTGCAGACAAAGCTATAAGAAGACTCCATTGGCTGTTTGGAGGGTTCCTTTATACTTTTTCAAAATAACAGATGATGTCTAATCTTTTTCCTATAATATGAAGAAAGGCAATGACATCCTGCTTGATCTAATAACTTTTGCCTCAGGTTTTCTGGAAGCCTTGGCTCTGGATGACCTTGCTGAAATACTGGCTCTGAGTACCTGTGATTACATGCTAGCCCTGGGGCTTAGTAGGAAGACCTGACAAATGGATTAAATACAAATTTAAATTCTATTTTCAATGCTGAATTTCAGGTGTCAGACATTCTGCCTCATTATTTTACTTATTTATTTATTTTTCCATCCTTACTTTAAATTCTTATATACGGCCTTTTTAAAAAGAAGACAAAGCATTTGGCAAAGCAGAACTATCACACAAAATTTAAAAACAATATATCTAACACACCATTTATAACAGCCCAAACAGCAGTATATTCTAAAAATATATAAACCAAAAACAGCAACAAAGTAGTCCAAACTAACATGATACCAAATTATTAATTTTTAAATTAATTTTTGAAAAGGAAAAATAAAATTAAAAGCATCAATGAATCAACTTTTGAAAAAGATAGGAATTTTCCTCCCACCTAGAACTGAGGAGAATATGTTTTAAATTAGTTTTGTACAATATTATAATTTATACAATTTGTCAGTGCTTTACTGTAGAAACCTGACTCCCAAAAGTTTGTAAACCACCAATAGCAAGATTCTATGCATTTTTACATAGGAGTATGTCCACTGTATTCAATACACTTACTCCATTTCTAAAATATTAAATCTGAAAGCCAGGTACAGTGACTCAAAATACCTAACAAAATATTGGTAAATATGAACTATTCGAGATTCTTTGCTGCCTGGACCTTCTTGACCTTCTGTACTACATAAACCATTCAGCTGAACTTGGATTTCCCCTTCATCAGCAAGTAACAGCTTCTACAGCAGGGGTCTCCAACTCGCGGCCCGCGGGCCAATGGCCGGGACAGGCGGGGCACGGGGGAGGGGCCCTGCGGCCTTCAAAGCGCCGGTGGTACCCGGGCCGGCCTCCGGATGAGCGGCCCACCACCACTGCAGTGGTGGAATACTTGATGCGGCCCAGCCTCACCCAGCCTCTACTTCCAGCGGCCCCCGGGTAAGTTGAGTTTGAGACCCCTGTTCTACAGAGATCAAAGGAGGTCCTTCATACTCTGCATCGATGGTGCACATCCACTTCAGGATGAAGCCGAAACTGCACGCTGAAGCAGGTCACTTCTGCCATAGGAAGCATGCTGTAGAATGGGGGCAAAGGGGGAAGACATGGAAGAAGCCAGGACTCCATACCCTGACCTTGCAAACATCAGATCTAATAATAATAATAATAATAATAATAATAATAATAATAATAATAATAATAGTGTTTGTGGCAGCTTTGGAATACCCAAATGTCAAAATTAGCTTGTTTGCATGTGAAATATGACCCTTTTCATGCTCTCCACTGACTGCAGAACAGTAATAGGGTGAAATTTAGTTAACAAACAAGTTCAGTTCAATCCTTTTATGCTCTGCAGCCCCTATAGACTCTGTTTCCCCTCCAAATATTCCCCATTTTGGGGGGCAGTGAGGGCCACAGCAGAGGGTGGCAAGAGCTCTCTGTTGCCCAGTCCTGGTGTAGAAGGCCCCTTTCAGAAGCCATTCCAACGTTTTCACTGTGCTTTATGGCTGCTTGTCTATGGCAGCAGATGGATAAGCAAGCGGTCAGGCCTTCCAGGAAGGACTAAAGAGGCAGCACGAATGGGACACCCACAGGCCTCTCCCAGTTCATGCTGTCTCTCAAGACACATTGGCACCAGTTCCCACACTGGTATGTGGAATTCTACTGGGTCGCTACACCATGAGTGAAGCCCCTACACCATCTTTCCTCTAATTGCCAGTTTAAGGATGTCTGGGCACTAAACATCTGGCTGCTAAAAGGGGCACCTGCCTGCAATTTACAGGACAGAGCCTATGTACAAACTTCAACTGGGGAACATGGTTTTGGGGGAGGGAAGAAGAGAACTGGTTCCTGCCACCTCTGCTACTCCTGTCCCACTGCTTAATGCAAATTCCAGTGATAAGCTAGACTTTTTCATTCTGGAACAAAGGTGGGTGAGAAAGACACACACTCCTTCCTGAAACAATATTCAGGGAGGACTACTTTGCCCTGAGGGCTGTATAAGCAGGGAAGACTGAGGGAAGATATCTGAATAGTTGGAGAAGTGAAGCAAGACTCCACATCAGGTGTGAAGTGAGGTGAGTTGGGCCCAAAGGCATCAGAGAGGAAATGCTTCCCTATTTCAAAGTGGGTTGTCAAGTGTTTGGTTGGTTGGTTGGTTGGTATGGGCAATCTCCTACTCCTTGTGACCATATGCAAGACCTACCAAGCTTAGCCAGCAATGTCAGTAAAACATTCTGGGTAAGAACCAGAAACAGGTAATTTAACATCCCATTAGCTTCAGTGAGAGGAGCTTCAGCAAGTGCTTCAGCATGATCTGAAGGCCCATGTGGCCACAAACACGCTAAGCAGGTGAAGGGGTGGTCAGTTCTCACAGAGGAGGTGACCTGCATATATCACGTGACCTCATGTGACATTGAGTTTCACAATGGGAAGAAGATGTAATGAGAAAAGGCAATTTACCACTGATGGTTTTAAAGTGCCTTTCTTCATCGGGCATATTAGGCCCATTAATGTTTATTATTTATTCTACAACATCAACTCACTTTGCTCATTACAGAGTTCCATAAGTGAAAGAAGAGAAGTCTTTGCCCTCTAGCAGCTTACAGTTTAAACTGTAACAGTGCATTGGGCAACTGAAGAATAGGAAGGGAGCAGAGACTGGATATCAAAGTTGCTTTCATGCATTCTTTCTCTCTCGCTTTCCCAAAAGTAACTTTTTGTCTGTAACACAGATTAACATTATTTTGCTAATACAGTGAAATCACTAATATAATTACTTTTCATCTGCTATTATCATCAATAAGAATAATATACTTTCACACCAATGCAATTAGGGCAAACTTCATGAATAAGAAATCTGGTAATGTAATGAACAGAGCTTCTGGGAAATGTTGCTGTTGCTTTATAGCTTTGTTGTGTGTTTCAAGGACTACTTTAATTTCTCTCCTGGGACTGAAGTAGAATGGCAATGAGGAGAGCCACGCCACTGCCTGAAATTGGGCACTTTCTTGCTGCCTCTCTAAGTGGGGTCCATTTTGTGTGCAGCTCTGTGACTAATGGAGAAGGCATGCTGGGGGGGGGGGGGCTCTGCAGCACAAATGTTAACCTTCCACATGCACATTTATAAAAGCTTCAGGCAGATAAAGTCAACAAAGGCTAGAAATGTTTATCTGCTATTTTGGCCGTTATCATTTGAATTTCAAGTGCATTGTCTCTTATCTGCACGGTTCAACTCATTGAAAGGGTAATTCAGAACAACCTCATATATTTCTTAGGTGGAGAAAGATCTCATGGTGTCTTTGCCCTCATGCTTTGGCCTTTGCATTGGCAGGAAGCAAGGATTATGTAGCATCATTAGCACTTCTAACTGAATGTTGCTTTCTCTTAGTGCAGCTTCATTAGCACAAACGCATAGATAGCATGTCCTGTGCTGTGGTAGCCACCCAAACACATGCATTTCAGTGGAGGGACGGAAGTTCTACATGATGAGCAAGGCAACACACGAACAGGGTGTGTTTCACAGAAGTTTTGTGTCCCTGATCTGCAGGGTCCATTGCTTTGCCAATGAATGTCTCTTGGTCTTGTCTGTTTTTTGCCCTACAATAGCACCCTCTTGCTCATGTTTCCCAGCAACTCACTCTAACTCTAGAAGTAATAGATGGTTCTCCATGACTAGTAGTCATTCCATGAATATTATTATTATTATTATTATTATTATTATTATTATTATAACATTTCTATGCCGCCCCTTGCCAAAGCCTCGGGTCACCAATTCCTCACATTTGTCATTTATTCCATTTGCCCGGCCCTGACAAAGTGCCCAAATGCATGGATAGTCCCCACGCATTTGGGCACATTCATGTGCTAGTGAATGTGAGTTGAATGTTCCAGTAGTCCTTGCTGCTGCAAACAACATGCGCAGGGCCTGAGGATGCAGAGGGAGGGCAAGCACAGAGCTTGTGCAGGTAGGACATTTTCTCCAGCCTTAGCCCTCATGTGTACATGTAAAAATGGCTATAGTAATTATCAATTGTGCAGAGAATATATGTTACATCATCCTTGTGTAATAGAAGTTTGACCAGTGCTTGAGAACACATGCCCATGGAATGAAATATATGAATCATAAGAACATGAGTAGTATCTAGACTTCTAAAGCTCCCTAAAACAAACAGCCCATATCCAGACACCTGGGATTAAGAGGCAGGGATACCAGGTGAGAGGGTGTAGATTCCCAATATGTTTAAGCTTTAGTACGCTTCACCTTTGATACGTTAGAAACTGCTAGTACTGGAGAGGAGCATGAATGTGAATGGAGACCATTTTAACAAGCTTACAGAAAGATAAGCTGCTATTGTCCTATTTTAAAAGTGGTCATGGAAAACTTTCAATTAGAGCACTAGGTAATTAAAAATAAAGTAAAATATGTGAGTGCACAGTTGAACAGAAATGGAAGAGTACAACTGTTAATCGTTACCTGGAAGTTATTATAACATCTTCAGTTTATGAAATACGTCCTGTATTAACATGGCATTGCCACTTCTTTATAAATATTCCTCTGGGAGTTAACGGCAAAAGTTGATGACAGTATTTTTAAAAGAACTGGGCCATAATCATTAATGTAATGTATACCCTTCATTGTTCAACTTTGCTTTTAGTGATCTAGAGATTCAGCTAATTGTTTTGCTTCATGCTGCTATGCACAGAAACTAACACTGTAATCCTATGCTTCACTACATTTACTTCTTGGTATCTGTCTGTATGACCACCATGTAATATTTATCTATACCAACTAACAGCTAAAACACTCTGGGCAGTTCACAACAATTCAGAAAGTTACAAACCGCAACTGCAGATACGATATAAAATTTCAGTATGCAAAATTTAAAACAATTTAAATAGCTAAAACAATTTTAGTAAAAATGCTAAATGCATTAAAAGACAGCTGATACAAATGCCACATCATATGTCTTTAAATACAATTAAATATCAGGGAGCAGAGGCTGATGTCAGCATTGGTACAAGGTAGACTCTGGTAGGAAGATTATGCCATAACTGAGGGGAAGGACACGGCCGAGAAGGCCCACTCTTTGGCCTCCCCCTTCCTAGCCTACCTTGGAGGTGGCACTCAGATGAAGGCCTCTGATGTTGATCATAGTGTGAGGGTGGATTCAGGCTAGGAGAGGCACTTTGTCAAGTACTGAGCTCCCAACCCATGCAAAGCCTTATAGCTGCAACTTCTCAACAATCATCAAGGACTGTCCCATGTAGGGTGGATTGCAGTAGTCCAGCTTGGAGGTTACCAGAGCAGAGATTACTGAAATCAATTGATCCTTGTCCAGAGATGGGTGTAGCAGTAGAAGGCAAAATAAAGCTCAAGTGACAAACATCAAGAAAGTGAAATATACACCATATCCACAAACGTGTGTTACTTCAATTCATTACCCTCAATTATTTGTTTTATCCTCTCCTTACCTTATAAACTAGTAGAAGGTAGAAGGAACCTCAGGGCTGTAGGACAAAAGTCTAATTCCACTTGATGGAGCTCCTGGGGTGAAGGACTTTTCTAATCCTTTGACCTGAATTTTGATGGCTTACCTACTTTCAGAAGTTTTGCCAGGGTGCTGTTAAACAGAGAGAGGAAGACCTCAAGCCTATAAGATATGTGGTTTTTTTTTTTTTTTTTACTAGAACCCTGAAGTCTTGCAGTCAGAGAAATAGCAGCTGAGATTAAGGACCACATGCTCATCCCACTGCCCATTCCTGGTCACCCCAAACTTCCTTGATTTCGGCAGCCTCACATAGGTGGTAGTGGGGGAATATTGTTGGAATGGTTGCCACTCTCCTACAGCCTACCAGCAATCCTGATCGACATTCTGCTCAGCCCCGCTGTAAATACGCAGCCAGCGCCAGTCTGAGGCTTAGCTGTAGCCATTACTGCACTGTTTCACTGTAGATTTCAATCATGGCATCTGACCACAATTATTAATTGCATAATTGAAGCTGGGCTGTATCTAGTGTTTCATATATAATGCTCCTGGAGCAAAAGAGGTAGGAAACATGATTAGAGTAACTTTGAGGATTATCCCCCTATCCCCCATAATAATTTTAAAAGCTGAAATTGCTGTGGAGAAAAAAAATAACATGTGATATATTCTTTTTGCCACCTATGCTTGGATGAAAGCCTGTCATAACAAGGGTGCTGAATAACAAACTGTAGTGGGCGCAAGGTTAACTGAAAGTACATTTTTACATCTTTTTTGCATTTTAGCTCTATTTGTATGCAAATATGCAATTTATATTTACTCACAGTGTGATTTCCATTTCTGTGTCAGATAATGCTGTATTTATTTCATTTTAAACGTATTTTAGGACATTTATATTCCACGTGTTTCCTACCAAAGACAAACCCTACCCATCAATCAGTTTTATAGCTAATAATTGAGGAACACCTTGCAAACATGCTGCATATTCCATTTGATATATTCCATACTGTATCCATTTTGTTTGCAATGTAGAGCCTGAAAGTAAGAATTTGTTTGCTGGGACTGCTGGGTTCTGATAAAGACGTTCGACTAAAGGAAATAAAAATGCAATTCTATAATCTAGTGTTTTAATTATTTCACTTCCAAAATCAAAGTAGAAGAATTGAAGTCCCAAAAATGTGTTTCGTCAGCCCATGCTGTCTTGCTTGTGTGTTCCTTTAAATGGTTATCTTCCATGGCTTTATGGTAAGTAAATAGCATAGATCTATTTGCAGCTAAACTAGTTCTTACCACGATGATTTTTATTAGCACAGTTGGGATGGATTGGGTTTGTGGCCCAGCTAATATGCACTGAACATCTGCAGAGTGGTTCCAAGCCACAACCAGCTAGAGAAAATGGAAAGTCACATAAGCACAAAAGCTAAAGTGTATGTCTCTGTGTTCTTATGAATTATTGTGGGAAAACTGTGTCCCCTTAGCTCTGGTGATGTAGTATAGGAGCAGGTGCAAGGGAGATGTTTTGGGTTTCCCTTCCAGCTGGCCCTGTGTGAATGGCCAATAGTCAGGAATGCTGGGAGTTGCGATCCAAAACATTTCTGCCCATCCCCGGTGTCATGGAGTCAGGACCAACAGGGAGATGATATTTTTATCAGCTGGCACACCAATATCATCCGCCACCGCCCTTCCCCCTTAGCCCAGCTGAAATACTCACACTAGCTGGGGAAAATGATCTTTCTCCAAGGCAGTTTATTGATCCCTGTCATTGAAATGGCTGAATCTTGCACGGGCAATTAAGTCCTATTAGCTTTACAAAAGATCTCCTCCTGGTAGAGGAGAAAACTGCTGGAGCTGTTTAGTTGCTACGGATCAGCACAGCTGCCAGGGTCTTTGCCATTTCTCTGTAAAGCATGGCCATGAGAACTGTCATGATGAGTGCCTGCATTGCAACATTTCCCACCGCTCCACTGGTTGACTCATGCTTTCTTTCCTCCAAATGGCTGAAGATTATGCAGTCAATTGCAGATAGGTGCGGATGACCATTTACCGAGCTGCAATTTATTGCGGTATTCATGAACTCATGTGGCAAGTCTGTATCATCACGCCAAGCAGGAAGGGAAATGTTATCATACTTCAGGTATAAATCGCAGTGTAAGAAGAATCCTGACAGATCAGGATGAAGGCCGTAGTTTCTCATGATGACCAAGCAGATCTCTTTGGAATTCCCACAAGCAGGATGGGAAGGCACCAGACCTCTTCCCCCATAACCGATATGCAGTTGCAAACACTCTCAGATTAAGGATGCTGGGCTTCAAGTTTTTAGCTCTGCAGATGTAATTTTGATACGCAGTAGAATTCTGAGGTGGAACTTGTTTGGTGACTTATCTCAGCTAAGCAGGTATTCCTGTATATATAGCTAGGCACCAAAAAGAGAACACTGAGTTATGTCAAACACATTTCACATATGGACACTGTGGGTTGCATTCAGTGTCAGTTGCGTTTAGAGCAGATCTGTTGTAATGGATGCAGCAGCGAGACTAACACTGAACACAATCCCATATGTATCATGCTATATCTTATGATTATACACCCATACATTTGGCTACATGGACAAGCTGCATGTTGTTTATACACTTTTTTATATTTGGCAATATTTCTTGAAAATTATATGTTCACACTGTGTTGGGACAATTTTAATTAATAACTATCTAAATTAATATCATTTAATATATGCAAGCAAAGAAATGGTTGTTCACATACCTATGGCAGCATCCCTGCTTACCACAGTTTGGTTTCTAACACATTTACACAGATCAAAAAGAGTAATCCAAAAATGTATCCTGGTTTAGTATAAGTTTAGTATAGGTTTCCATGAAGTGACCACAATATTGAAAAGATGGCATATCCTGGTCCTAAAGATTCATTTAGCAGTATGCTTTAGTACATGTCTGCACAGAAATAAGTTCAATTATATGATGGTAGCCTAAAACAGACCGTAATGTGTTCCTTACAGAAGATAAGTGAATCTCAGAATATCCATTTATCCAGAAACATTGACAATCATTCTGTTTAGTTTCTTGCTCAAGAAAAAAAAAGGAATTTAATTTGCTTTTATGTAAAGTTACAAGTTCCAATACAATTTCCATTGAAATATATACAAAAAACATAGCACCACCTTCTTATATACCATAGGAAAGCTTGAGGTTGCTCCATTAGATCAGTATTTTCACAAACCTTAGGAATTCACTGACAGGACAGCTACCTTCTGAATGTTGCTCCCAGTTATGGTTCTAAGTATCCCTTTTAAATGGTAGCTATTCATGTGTCCATTAGAATGAACAGCTTAGCTGCTCAATCAACGTTTTTCAATCATTCTAGAAAGCAGTGTATCGAGATGCAACTATTGAAGGGTGTGGATAGGCTACCAGTTAGAAAAGGATAAAGAGATTTTTGAAATATGAAGTGCAAAAATTTGCTGTTCCTTTATGGCATCTGAATAATCCATTAAGTTGCACTGGAACTGAGACTGCTGTTTTCAGCTTCAGCTCTTGTCCTCCCATCAGCACTGTGAGCTTCCTAAGTGCTCTTTTTGGACCAGCTTTAGGGTGTCCCTAAGTCAGCTTTTCCTGACCTGGCATTCTCCATGTGCTGGACTAAAACTCCTATGATCCCCAGCCATGGTGGCTGGGGCAAGGTAATGGGAGCTACAGTCCAGCACTTCTGGATGGCACCAGGCCACCATGTTTTGTGATGTTCAGTGCTCACACTCATGAACGACCTCTGTCCTAACCATTTTGACAGTGAGGGAAGGCATGTTGCCTGCGTTTGCTTTCTGTGGGTGCATCCCAGCTCTGATTTTCATTCTCATGGCGGCATGTCATGACATCATGGTGGCGCCAGGCTAAGACCTCTTTATTTAAAACTTATTTCAATTGTTAAATTATTGAATTAATTAGGATTTTAAAATTTTTAGTCGAGAATGCACCGGGGGTTTTTTAATGGCTTTTTTTTAAAATTGTTATATTATCATTATTTATGTATGTAGTTATGTGTTCTTTGTGACCCGTCCCGAGGCTTTGTTGCAATGGGGGCGGCATAGAAATGTTTTAAATAAATAGGTGGCTAGTTTGTGCATTTTCCATTCAGCTCAAGGAAAATATCCCTGGCCATCTTTGGCTCTGGGATTCGGCTTATCAGTTCCAAGATGTGTTAGGACTAACATTCTGGTAAATGAGCAGTACTGAGTTATTTGGGACTGGAGAGCAGAGGGGAGGCCCCTGATGGCTTCTGTCAGCAGCCAGGGGATGGATACAAAGGCCCTCTGAGAGGCTGCATCCCCTGCTTCCCAGGAACAACTTCAAGCCAAGAGGGAGTCCAGTATGGCTGATCCTTTGGCCAGAGAAGGATCAGATGCCAGGAAAAACACCAGCAAGGAAAGATAGCCAGGACCCAAATGTGTTGAAATGTTCCCCACTTTGCTGGCCTTGAAAAACAGACAACCTCCCCCTTTCCCTCCACTCCTCTTCCCTTGTGTGTCTTGTCAGTGTAGGTTGTAAGCCTGAGGGCAGGACCTGACTCTTGATTGATCTGAGCCACTCTGGGAGACAATAATTGCCAGAAAAGCAGGACAAAAATCAGCTCCATCTGTGCTTGTGAATAATGTTTTTAGGTACTTAATAACTGTTGCACCTATACACATATTTTCCTGAAAGGGTAGTTTTACATGCTCTTGGTTTTGTGTGTGTGTGTGTGCTGCACACATGCGTGTGTGTGCATGCATGCATGTGCTAATTTAAGAATTGAGTGTTTAGGCTTCCTAAAAAATCTGTATACACACACACACACACAAGCTGCTACTTGTGTAAGTGCTCTTAGGATACTGACCTAGTTATTTTCAGTGTCGAACATCATCATATTGCTGCATGTGTCCCTTCTCATTATTATGTCAGTAAGAGATGCCAAAGATTAATAACCATCACTGTTAAAATGTTCGCACAGGCTCTGCTTTAATGACAGCTATTTGTTATAACTAAAATCTCTTGCCAGGGATAGTTACCTTGGACTGGGAGGGGATGCTGCAGCACAAAGAGAAACTAGGTCAGTTCCAAAGCTTAGCTCTTGGGTGTCCGGATCTGTTGCCTCTTCTCAGTTATGCATGGTGCCTCGCTCTCCTAAGCGCTCTGCTGCTTTGGTGCACATGCTTTCGTCTCTGCTTTACAACACAACACAAAAGATGTTATATGCATAGTTTACGCTTCCCCACTGATACAGTTGCAAGTGTGTAATGGCCGGATTATGTCAAAAACCTTACTTCTTTAGCTTGGCAAGAACATAGTTGTAAGGGACTGCCAGAGCCATACGGAACAGGAGGAACAGTCGAAGTGTCTACATTTCTCCCATCCCGTGTTTTGCTATTTAGAGCTGGTAAATTAAAGATCCTTCCATCCCCCCCTTCCCATTCCCAACTCACCTAAGGTCAAGGCTGGGAGATGGAAAACATTGTGGATCTTAAAGAAGCATGTCTCTCTGTCCTTCTCCAGTCTTGGATCATCAACCTACTTTTTTTACCCTCCTTTTACTCTCTCCAAGCTCTTCTGAAGATGATGTTTGAAAGGTTAAACAAGTCCACCTCCCTCAATCATAGCCGTTCCCACAGGACTGAGATTTCTTGTCAGACTAGTTATGGGTTGCGGTCTTGTGAACATAGTAGAACAGGGTAGGCGACTTGATGTCCTTCAGGTATTTTGAAGTGCAGTTCTCACAAGCCTCAGCATGGTTGGTGCTCGGGGATTATGGAAGTTATAGTCCCAAACAACTGGAGGGCATTCGGGCTTAAATCAAATGTCATGTGGGTGGGCCTCCCCTTGCTCTGCTCTCACTGTGCAGCCTCCTTTACTGCCCAGGTCTGAGAGGGCCCTCCAACTCTCCAGAGTAGAATATGGTGCAGAGTTTCCATTCCATTGGTGGATAATCAAGGTTGGATGCAACCACAGGTTGCCAGACTCCACAAGAGAAGGATGTTGGAGGTCAGATGCAGTCCGTGAACACTGGTCAGCACTAACTTCAAGAGTTCCCAGTTTTACTAGTTGCAACAGGTGCTTTCCCAAATGAAGTAGCCCCTGGAGATTCTGGAAAGAAGTGAGAGCACTTAAGACCAAACAGAGGAGGAAATATGTATGATAATCATTTAGCTACAGGCTCTTTTATTATTACAAGATGATGCAGATGCATCATTCAATAGATTGCATTCAGTCATTGCTTTCTAGGGCATGTGATCTTTTTTTAATCAAAAGAAGTATGTGAATTATTCCTGGAATCATACAACTCATTCAGAATATTGTCTAGAGTTTTTGGAATTGGAAGGCACAATGAAATACATTAAACTATGATACCATTCCAGGAAGCAGCAAACAGCTTTATGGAGGAACATTAGAGCAATGCTCTTGATTTCAGCTTCAGGCAATAGCAATTCTGTGTTTTTATTCTCAAAAGGTCATATGGACTGTATGCACAATAGTGTTTGGAAAAAGAATGAGGTTTCAAAGAATGTGGAACAGTTTCATAGTGAGATGTAAGTGATGGATTTGACTCTATCCATGTGCAATTCCAGTGCTGCATGATCTCAGACACACTTGATTCTGGAATGCTCCAGCATTTGTTGGTGAGCATATTTATGCACACAGCATCATGAAGACCAAAGAGCTGTCAAAACAGCTCTATGATCAAATTGTGCAGAAGGCCTTTCACCAAAACTCAATGATTGCATAAGGAGTCAGAGAGGCAGCCAAGAGACCAATGCTAGCTCTGAAGGAGCTGAAGAGATTCACAGCTGAGATGGGACAACTATCATCTGGACACTTCAAAGCTGAGATTTAGGGAAGGCTGTTAGGAAGAGTCATTGCTGAGTCATTGCTGAGACAAACCCATGTTGAAGCCTGTTCAAAATTTGCAAAAAAGGCATGTGAGGGGCCAAGCAAATACGTGGAAAAAGATTCTCTGCTCTAATGTAACCAAGACTGGACACTTTGGCCTTGCTGAAAAAGGCTATTATGATGCCAAAACAAGAGTGCCCATTGCCCTGGGAAAACAATTTCCCTGGTCAAGTGTGGGGGCAGCATCATGTTGCAGAGATGCTTTTCCTTGGTAGGGACTAGGAAAGTGGTTGGGACTGAGGGCAAGATGGATGGAGCCAACTTCAGGGCATTTCTAAAGGAAACCCTGTTTCAGTCTGGAAGGGACCTGGGACTAGAGACCCTAAACACACAGCCAAAGTCACACTAGAATGGTTTAAAAACAGCATCCCAAACATATTAGAGCAGTCTAGTAAAAGTAATGAGATTAAGAATATTTTGCAAGACTTGAAAGTTCCTGTTGACCAGTACTCCCCATCCAACCTGACAAAGCTGGAGCCATTTTGCTAGGAAGAATGGGCAAATGTCACGGGAACCAGATGCGCAAAGCTGATGGAGACTTACTCAAGAAGGTTCACAGCTACTATTGCCAAAGATGCTTCTCCAGTGTATGGACGTGTGTGTGTGTGTACTCATGCACCCAACAAGTTTGTGTTTGTCTATGTAACTTTTGTGTCTCAATAAAAATATTTTGCATCTTCACAGTGTTGAATATCTTGGTTACATCAAGTGGTTCCAATGCCTATTTAATCAGTTCCAACTCTGCTATACCATGACAACATGCAGAAAATCAAAGGGATTGAATACTTTCCAAGGCACTGTATGCAAAATGAACCTCTCTATACATCTGCTTGATGTTTTGTATAGCAGCCCAAACTTTATAAAACAAAGTTGTATATTATGGTAAGTTATCAGGAAAAACTTTGAAGGCCTTTGATCTAAACAGCTTTGTCAGTAGCTTTTTTAGGGATCTTTGATTTGGATCTTGCTTTAGTCCCTAACCCATTTTACTTTGTTCAGTCAAACGCAGTGAGAAGAATTTACTGAAACAATTTACTGAAACATTTTGTATCTGTCAGTGGTGTTCTTTGTCCATGCTGCTAATCAGCGCAAAACTGGTTCTGATAGAGCAGAGCTCTGAAAAAAAGGTTTGTTTCATTTTTTCTTATGCATCTTTTTTCCTCCCTCTTCAGTTTATAATGAGTTGAAACTCACCCAGGACTTGGAGGTCATTTGGACTCTGCCAAGGCAGAGTATAAATTGTGGCATTTGGCCAGCAGAACAAATATAGCTTTTGATAGGCAGGAACCTACCATTTTTTATAATTGGTCTTTTTGCTGTTTCCCAGGAAGGCTAAATCCTATTAGTCTGCATCACTGCAGTGGCATGATAGTAGAAAGTTACTAAAGCTTCAAATATGGAAAGAGACTTCTGGGATATTTTTCTACCACAACACATGTAAGGCAAAGATTCTGATGGATGCTGCAGGTTTTATTTTGAACTGCCAGCAATAGCCAAAGCATAGGCAGAAAGTCAATTCAGGCTTCATGGTTCAAGGCACAAACTCCGGGCTCCCTAAAGTACAGATGATGGTGGAAAGCCATGTTGTGGCCAGAGTGAAATGGTAACTTTTCACAGGTTCAGAATGTGTGGATAAAAATTACTCATTCACCACAAATCTCTCTGTGCATGATCTGTAGTAAAATTCTCTTTGCTGCTTGGCAAGGCAATTACAAGATTTCAGCCAGGGATTTCACTCAGATGATCAAGACACCACATATAATTTTCATATCCTGGAATAGGTCTGCTTCCAAGTGCCAAGGCTATTTGGACACATGTTTATCAGCATGCGCAGGAGAACAATAATGTGTATGGGCTGAAAGGGCCGGCTTGTGGGTGCCACAGAAGGTGCCCATGGGAATAATGATGCTTATAGGCAACATATTAAAGACACTGTTTAGAAACTGTGAATATCCCATTAACTGGGAAAGGGTAGGAATGAGGGAAAATATCCAGTGCACTGTCCATAACTTTGGGAGGCAGTGGAGTGAAAGAGTAACATATGAAAGAGAAGATGCCGGAGTGCTGAAGTCTTGCTTAGATCCATATTAGTTCACAGTCAAGTATATCAAGTCAAGGTTTCTAAAGGTTACAGCTGTATAATATTTATCCTCCCTCTTTGGAACTGTTCCCATATCGGAGGGACCACCAAGGAAGCGCGGGAATTGCTCTTTCTGTGTTTCAGATCACATGGGATCCTCCTGTACCTTTGGCTTGTTCACTGGCTCTACACACCGCATGGCTATTGTACCATACCGTTGTTAGGAGGATTTTCACAGAAATAATGGAACAGCAGGAGAGAGAGAGAGAGAGAGAGAGAGGGAGAGAGAGGGAGAGAGAGGGAGAGAGAAGCATGAAAAAATAAAATCCCCATTGAGTCGTCGGTGACTACAAAGTATCCAGTACAATAGAGACGTTGCCCATTTCCTACTTGTTGCACAGCTTCCTTTCTATAAATAGCACCTATAAATTTATTAACTTTGGCAATAGCTGAACACTTCCATAGTCACATCAAAGATCATCATTCCTCAATAGCCGCATGAGGATTTTCCATTGTGGGACCCATACAATTTTAGCAGAATTAAATTATTTATATTTATTTATTTGATTTATATCCTGCCTTTTCCTCAAAGGGCTCAAGGCAGCTTACATCATTCTCCTCCTCCATCTTATCCCCACAACAACAACCCTGTGAGGTAGGTTGGGCTGAGAGTCTGTGACTGGCCCAAAGTCACCCAGTTGGCTCCATGGCCGAGTGGGGACTAGAACCCAGGTCGCCTGAGTCCCAGTCCCATGCTCTACACCACACTGGCTCTCCATAATAATAATTAACTATCAGTAGTGTTTTAATACTTTCCTGGATTATAGTACAACTAAAGGGAAATGCATCTTACTAAGACATTATCTGCTCAATGATTCTGAGTGGATTGGCTTCCCCATCAGAGAACTACTAGAACATTCCAGGGGCTGTTGGATATGTTGGACTCCTGATGCCACGGACACCACACTTCTATGGCTCCAGGAAGGGGATTCTGAGGGTGGTCCCTCCCCTTTGTAGCAGTGACAGCAAGAACCACACCAGATGCTTTCCAGGGTTGCCAAAGGCCACAGTCTTGAAGCAGTCAGAAAAGGGTGTGCCTGTGGCCAGGAAGGGGAGAGGAGAGAGCATCAGTGCCCCCTCACTTCCAGGTAGCTTAGCTAGTTGTGCTCAGAGGCCCACTGAGCTGAAAGTTTTATTTTTATAAAGGGATGGAAGGGTGGGGAGAAGGGGGAAGCACTGGCCTGCTTGCACCCAGCCTAGCCAGGCACCAACAGGCTCTTGGCTATGTACTATTTAGCTATTCATGTCAAACCACAAGTCTCTTCATTCTGAAAAAGAGAGAAAGAAGAGATCCTGTTTATCTTGTACTGTCAATACTGTCAATAATGTTATAGTGAGTTAGTAGTTAAAATAATTAACAATACAAATGCACTCTGCTGACTCTTGGCCTCCACAATAACTCCCCGCCTTCCACCCCAAGCAAAATCTGACATGGTCCTGTTGTGAAAGAGTAGGGCAGCGATCCAAAGCACACCGGCCGGATAGCAGTTTCAACTGAACTCCATGCAAGTGGGGATTGCTTCTGGTTATTTTAGGATTGTGGGAGTTTCAGGAAAGGTAAATGCCCTCTTTCTACCTTCCCTCTTTTCTACCTAAAGATGCTTAGTTATCCCCCCTCACTTTTCACAATGGACAGTGGTTTATAATGGCCATGTCTAAAAGAAACTTCTGCACGATTAGTCCATTTTATGCAGGAAGTCATAAATGCATATTAACACAGACCACTCTAGAAGCTACAAGAAGAGCTGGTAGGGTTTTCCTTCGGAGGAAGAGCAATAGGTCTGCCAGGTTCAATGGGGCTTAACTGAAGCCTATAAAACAAGTACAGGGAGTTAACCAAGGTTCATCTTCAAAATTATTGGGAACTTTGTTAGATAAGCCTCATTAAAATAGGCTACCTGAGAGGCATATCAAGAGTGCTGACAAGATCCATCCTTGCTTCCTGCAAATAATGTTTTATGTTTTAAAATTGAAGCTGATAAAACAGAACATTGCTTTTTAGGGTCTGCTTGTTAAAACTTTGAGCAAATTAACCTTGGTAGGGTCAGCTGGAAATAAATTCTGTTTGTGCTTTCTGGACCACTGTCAATCTATACACGTGTTTGAGGGTTATGAAGAAAAGGCTGATTTAAAAATCAAAGACATTTTAATTTAAATTAAATGAGTTCCAGGAAAAAGCATTCTTGCATGAACAATTTCCCTAGTCCAGAGGTGCTTTTTCAATCTCCCAGTGTTAAGACTTATTTGGACCTCAATTGTGTGAAGGCTAATATACATATCAGAATCTAGATATGGAAGCCAAACATGGCATTAGAACCTTTGCATAACTGCGGTTCTGTATATCCTACTTTGAGTTAACAATGAAAATGTTACTCCAGAGTAAGCCAGAATTAGGATGGGGCCAAGGCAGGTGAAATTGAAGCTCTCCCACAACCTATTTCTGCCCTGAAATCCCACAGCTCCCCATAGAGGGCAGCATTTTAAAAAGAAAAATGCTTTATGGATTCCAACACAAGAATTCCCTTACTTTTGAAAATCCCCCTTCCCCACAGTTTGGCAAGTGTTGACGTCACTCTAAGCCAGCCACTGAAGATAAGCCATGGGGGCTGGTTTTTTACTCAATAATCCACATTACCTTCAACAGACATTTGGGTACATCAATTGTTGTTTCCCCTTAGTCCTTCTGCTTGCTATTCCAGGTGCCTGTCCAGAGGAAATCCTCATTTTCTCATTCCCTATATCAGTAAGTGGTCTGCTGGAGTTGCCAGCCTAGGAGGGAAACTTCTCCCTCCTGCATCAGATCACCAAATGCGTATAATTTTCTGAGCCCTTATTAATGCCTTTACACATTTTACAATATTAGAGTATTTAGGGTGCAAGTGGGGAGAAGTGTGAGATCACCTGTCTGCCATTACATGCAGCAGAGTGGTGTCTCACTCTTGCCAACGGCTTTTTAATTTCAGCCTCTGCTTTGGTGCTTGCCTTGCTAGCGAACACTTAAAAAAAAGGTTTGTTTCATGTATTACCAAAAGAATGAAACCGAGGCCCAGATATTAACAATAATGAATAACAATGATAAATCTACCTAATAAGTGATGCTCTTGGGACACTTGACAACAATTTATGAAATACAATACAATGCAATATGAAATACAGATAACAATTAAAATGTTGCAACATTCCATTACAAAATTAAGACAGATTAAAACACAGGACTTGTTAACCAGCGGACACATCTGCTTTTACATGTGCTACTTAGAGCTGTTAAATGCCTTGGCATAGAGGGCAGTCTTACTCTGGCACCAAAAGGATGGCAGCATGGGCACTACATAGTAAGGAGGTTGTCCCATAATTAGAGGGTACCACAAAGATGCCCCCATTCCTTTTTGTTGCCACCAACAGTCTCACTTGGAGGCACCAGTCAGAGAAGTTCCCAGATGCTGATCATAGTGTCTGGGTAGATTATGGTTGGGAGGGGCATCCCATCAAGTGTTGTAGGCCCAAACCATGTAGGAATTCGCAGGTTAAAATCTGCACCTTGAATTGACCTCAGAAGTATATAAGACGTCAGTGCAACTGGCAAGAGTTTGTCCCACATATTTGGATTTTTTGGTCCTACTTATTAGTGTAATTGTCAGTTATTTCAGAAGCTGAAGTTTATGAACGTTCTTCAGGTAAAGTCCTACAAAGAGTGCATTATAGCAATCTGAGAGATTACCGAATCATAGGTTACGGAAAGCAGGCTTTCCCTGTCCAAATAGGCTTGGGGTTGGGGTTAGGGTCTGTGACACCGGCCAGAGCTGATGGAAGGCATTTGGTGCCACGGAAGCCAACTAAGTCTCAAGTGGCAAAGATGGCTTAAGGGGGATTCCCAAGCTATGGACCTGCTCCTTCAAGGAGAGTGCAACCCCACACAGAAGAGTTGAACATGCCATACAGTCAGAGGAATCACCCACTAACAGCTTCTCAGTCTTCCCTGGTTGGAGCTTCAGTTTGTTCACCCTCTTCCACTGCCTGGCACCTATTTAGCACATCCATAGCACCTGCTTGAGATGAAATGCAGCTGTGTATCTTTAGGGTATTGATGGCAACAGACTCCAGAACTCCAGGTAACCACACTGAGCAGTTTCATAGCATGGGGGCCAAGACCAACCCTTAAGGAACTTCATACTGAAGAATACATGGGCTCAAGCAGTATCCCCCAAGTACCACCTTCTGGAACCTTCTATTAAAGTTGGAGCAAAACCACTGCAATACGATAGGAGCTACCCACAACTCAGACAGTTGCCCTAAAAGGATACTATGCTTGATGGCACTGAAAGTTGCTGAGAGATCCAGGAGTATCAACAGGGTCACAGTCCCCCTGTCTCTCTTCTTACATGGGTCCTCATATACAGTGACCAAAGCTGTTTCTATGCCAAAACCCAGCCGGTATCATGATTGAAATGGATCCATATAATTAGTCTCATCCAAAAACTGGTTGGCCATTCAAGGAACTTGCACTGGAATGGCATATTCACTACCAGTCCCAACTTGTTGATATCCTCCAGGTCCAGGTCCAGAGTAGGTTTCTTCAGGAGTGGCCTTGCCATCACTTCTTTCAGGTGGAATGGAACAGCTCCTCTCACAAGGAAGCAATGACCAGTTCCCTGGCCCAGTTATAGCTTGCATTAAAAGCCAAGAGGGGCAAGGATCTGTGATGGACGTGGTTGCATTGTAATTCTGCACCAGCTGAAACTCATCCAAGAAAACCTGATCAGGCTATGTTCTCAGCACACCACCTATTTCAGTTGGTATAGCATTGGAATGTCACAAGGGATGCATGAAGTGTTCTCTTGGAAGTGCCCAGCAAATATATTGCTGTGAGCCTCAGAGCCCCTCAAGAGTCCTTGGGGCCAGAGGGTAATTGGCCTCAGACCTCCTAAAGTGCTCTGCTGGGCAACAAAGGGAAGAATGAATAGAGGGAATGAGAAGTTTCTTTGCCACTCTCACTGCCCTTGGATATACCCATTCCTAGACTCATTTGCATCCCATAGAAGTGTCTGTCCCATCCCATCTGCACTCATGTTGTCTCCTGTTTTGCTCTCAGCTCTGAGGCATGCACAGAGCTGTACAAGCTCTACTACAACAGAAGGCCCTCAGAAACAAGCATATAAATCGCCTGGGTTGTCTCTGTATTCCCAAGATCAGCCAGGAATTTGACAGTATCATCAGCCGTTCCAGCCAGAAAACTGCCAAGGGTTTCTGGAAACCATCTAGATCCACCAGCATCCATCAGAGCCACCCAGGTCTATCAGAAGGAAAAGCCCTTCTCCTGGAGCTGCTAGCTATTTTTGGCTCCCTCTCCAATTCATGCTCACTGCTTCGTTCCACTGGTCCCCTTTGTTAGCTGGCAGATATACATATCAGATGCAAAGCAGAGATGGGGCTGGAAAAGATATACAGTTTTCAAGGCAGAGCAGTGATACAGATCAGTAAATATACACAAATTTCATGACAGAGCAGTAAAGAAAAGGGGCAGAGTTGAGAGCCGTAGACTCTGAATATGTGTACTTGCATAAGATCTGAGTACATTAATAAATTAAGAATATGTTTGGGATACTGTCCAGTGTCTTTTCTGCTCAGTGTTTACTAGTTCTAGGCAGAAGGAACCAAGAAGGGATGTGGGAGGATGGGAGAGATCAACCTAAAGACTCAGGTGGCTTGTTTGTGGAAAATAATCCATGATGGGAAAAAATGCTCTGAACTCAGACATTGTGACAAGTTACCCTGAAACAACCCATGGCTTGTGTCATGTGAACCAGATCTCTCTCTCTCTCTCACTCCCCCTGCATATGTGTGTGTGTGTGTGTGTGTGTGTGAGAGAGAGAGAGAGAGAGAGAGAGAGAGAGAG
>NW_025335349.1:2916842-2938589 GCF_004798865.1 Varanus komodoensis | reverse complement strand
GTGAGAGAGAGAGAGAGAGAGAGAGAGAGAGAGAGAGAGAGAGAGAGAGAAATTTGGAGATGGGAAAAGAGCTTAAACCCTCCCATGAGCACCATGGCCCCAGTCCAAATTGGCTGTCAGAAGACACCTATACCCAGAAGTTGGACCTCTGCTGATGTTCAGAAATTTGGCCTGAGGTACTGGAAGTCCTTAGAGGTGCAAAACAGCAACTCTGTCTCTTGAATCCTAAAGAATTGCCCCCAGGCAGTCTTCTGAAAATCCCAAAGCAAAATACAAAATACTCCTTTGTATTTGTTTAATGGTTAGAGTTGTCTATAGCAGTGATGCTCATCTCATGCCTAAGCATCCCATGCAACTATTAGGAGATTTTAAAGTATTCTGCCAGAATGGGTGGCAACAGGAAAGGGCAGCTTGTGGAATGCTGCATTATAGCAGCAGAGAAGTTCCTTAGGCCCAGAAATATAGGGCCCCTTTAAAACAAACACCCCCATAAGTAAGACTGCCCATTGAAGGAGAAGTTCATCCATAAGTGGCACAGTGCTGAAGGAAAAAAGGACCTGTATTTTGCAACTTTGTTTTCAATGACATGCAGATCCACAGGGCTTGCTGGGTGGGAGCGGAACACAAGCAAGTGAAGCTGGTGTTATCTTCTTTCTTTTCTCTTGCTTAGTTTAGGCAATAAAGATCACATATATGTGCAGACAGCATAGGCTGCTTCTTATCCTGGAGATAAAAGATGCAAGCACTGTGTGTGTTGCTCCCTTAAGGGAAAGGTCATTTACTATAATTGCTCCTCCTTGCAAATTACCTGGAATTTTTAACCACAACAGATAGAAATTACCAAAGTTTGCTGCCTTACTCACTAGTAATCTAAGTGAGTACTGATCTGCTGATCTGCTTTGGAGTCTTGTTTGTGGCCGTTGTGACTTTGAACCAAGACTCATATCAGGTAGTTTTGAAAATGGTATAAATGGTGGTTTGTGGGATGGTGGAGAAAAACGCAATTTATGCAAGCATTATGACTAGAATAAGTTATTGTTAATTAACTTCTAACTTTTGCCAAATGGCACAAAATTATATTTTAATGTATTATGATTGGACAATGTAAGATGGGCAAAACTTTTCAGAATTTTGTAGAAGATTTTGGGATGGATAAAAGCACTATAAAATATTCACTTTCAAGAAACACTGTTAAAACAGCCACTCACTTCTAGAACTGTACTTCACATCCTCCATTCTTCAACAGACATTTGTCCTTGGCAATAGAACTGTGAGGTAGGTTAGACTGAAAGACAGAGGGATACTGATGATTGTAAGCAGAGATCTGAGAACGCATTCAAATCAGTGTCTTACTCATTGCTGGTCCCTCTGTGTTAATCATGTCTTACAAGCATGGGCAAAATGTTGGCAGGTTGATCTAGAGAGCATGGTTCTCCTTCAAACAAGACTTATTTCTTTACACATTTTCAGAGTCACACACTTTTATTTTGCTTCCTTTTTAATTTAGCAAAAGCCTTGGAGAGGAGCCAAAGTTCTGTGACAGTGAGCACATGTTAATATTCATAAGGTTCCATGGCAAATATTCTGCAGCCATGTATAGATAAAAAGGATTAACATGTGATGGGAAAAGTATTATCAACTGGAGAGCCACTGCTAGTCAGAGAAGAGAATGTAGTGTTAGATACCCGAATGGTCTGACTTGGTATAAGGGGGTGTCCTTTGCATATTTATAGATCCAAAGCAACAGACGTGTGAAAACCTTTTACTTATGCTCCACGTGTGCTTTTAGCATCAAATAATTCAATATTCACCACTGGCCAACTGACAAACTGAGAAGAATGAATAAACAAACATAGGGTCATCTTTTCCAAATATATCTTCATCATTAGAACAAGGGCTTTATTCAGGCAAATTGGGGCTTATTTAGTTATATAAATATCTATTCTACCTTTGATGCCTATTCAGTCCTCCCTGCCCCAAAGCTGACACTGTGAAAGACATTGTGGGTGCTGTAAACAATTTCATCTTAATCACTAGAGTGAAGCAAGGCTGGAAAAATGACTAAACCTTATGTCTCGCTTTTAGCAAACCAATGCATGTTCATGCAATCATCTCATTACTTTGCAGCCTTGCAAATTAATCAATGCTTTAATAAAACATTTTGCCATCAAGCCACATTTGGAGCAACCAACGCTAATGCCCTCAGTTTGGGTGCAGTACGTGTACCCACATGTGCCTAAAAAGCTAGTTGCTGAGTTAACATGAACATTACAACCAGCATGTTAAGATGCATTTCTCTTGGACTTAGTTGACCATTGTGCCGTAGAGAGCAATGCATATTCAGATATACCCATCCTAATCTGTCCATGTGGAACTGTTTTTATATGCAGCTCTCCCATGAGGGTAATGACATTTCTGTTCAATTTGTTCAATTTGCAAATTTCAGAAAGTTTATGACACATGGGGTTGGATCCAGAATAAGTTAGTCCCCTCAAAATTAGTGGGTCTCAAGCTATGACTAACCTGTCAGAAGTTCAATGGACTTTATTTGGATCCAACATAGGATGAATAACATATTGTTCAACCTGGACTAGTATGGAAGTTTGCTATGGATCCATTAAAATTGCCTTATGGATTGGTACAAAAATGGCAGTTGTATAGACCCTATCGGGATTACTTCTGAGTAAAGATGCATTAACATACACTACATAACTTTCTCTTGATGTCAGGTCTGCTTGAAAGATTTCCTGAAGTGATTCTACTAACACAAACATTTGAAAGTGTTTCATCACAAGCGAAAACATGTGACATGTCCATGTGACATGAATGATCTGGGAAGAAAGGTCTAATGTGACTCTAGAACTGGAATCACACTGGAAAAGATATTAGGTATATCTAATACCTAATCTGTTGGGAGATCGGGGATGAGGAATAATGGCTAGGTAACAGTATCTAGATACAGTGAGTTCAGTGATATTGTGTCAGGTTCTGGAAAGGATTCTTAATTGAATTCAGACATCATCAGTTTTATCCAACATCATGTGAGTATATTGAAAAACATAAGAGCAAGGCTGAATCAGACCAAGGTTCTACCTAGTTTGGTATTCTGCTCACACAGCTGCCAATGGGTATGACGGCACCCTCCTGCCCCTGTTCCCCAGCAACTGGTGCACACTGGCAAGCTGTGCTGATACTGGAGGCTGCATATGGCCATCATGATTAATTGCCATGGACGGTCTGCTCCTCCAAGGATTCATCCAATATCCCCTTAAAGCCACCCAAATCGGGAGCCATCGCCACATCTTGTTGAAGCGAATTCCTTAATATTACTATGTGCTGTGTGAAGAAAAACTTCCTTTGATTCGTTCTGACTCTCCTACCAATTAACATAACAGGAGTCTAGTTCTGCTATGAGAGAAGGAGCAAAATGTCTCCCTATCCATTTTCTTCATGGCATGCACAATTTGTATACCTCTAACATATCATCACTTATTCATATTCACCCCCTAAGCTAAACAATCCCAGATGTTTACTCTCTCCTCATAGCAGAGCTGCTCCACCGCCTTTGTCGTTTTAGTCGCTCTTTTCTGCACTTTTTCCAGCAATACAATATCCTGTTTAGGTGTGAAGACCAGAACTGCATTCAGTATTCCAGGTCCAGTCACTCCATAGACTTGCCCATGGGCAGCATGAGATTGGCAGTTTCCTCTTCAGCCCCTTTCCCAGTTATGCCTGACTTCTGCTCTCACACAACAGGACTTCTCTTTCCTCTTTTCTCCCTGAGCTCTCCCTGTGTACTCAGATCTGCTCCAGAAGAAGTGAGAAGTGGAACAATGTGTTCTTCCAGAGGTATCTCATCTGCTGTTGGACACCCCCAGTGGAAAACAAGCCGTAGGAGCTACTTTCTGACTTCTTAGGAAAGGAGCTCAGATAGCCAGGACCAATTCCAAGCAAGCCTGGGGAGCTTTGACTATGATGTCTGATGATTCTAACTCTAGGGGACAAGAGGAAGGACTGTAAAGGCACATGTAGTTGTGAATGCGCCAACATTTGTCTAGGACACTCCTGGTAACATCATGAGTTGACTGCACTAGAAACTGCACAGTTCATCCATAGACTATGTGCATATTTTAGCTGCACACACTTAATAGCAGTCATATATACTTCTATGCTTACTTTGTATTTATTAATAAT
The DNA here is from genome assembly GCF_004798865.1 of Varanus komodoensis. Classification (NCBI taxonomy): domain Eukaryota; kingdom Metazoa; phylum Chordata; class Lepidosauria; order Squamata; family Varanidae; genus Varanus; species Varanus komodoensis. The sequence goes on along the minus strand of NW_025335349.1, from coordinate 2,934,395 downwards.
ATTTACTTATCTCACTTTATTCCAAAGTGCTGCAAATAAAATATAAAACAGCAACTTAAAATACCGTATAGCCACAATAATTATAATAGTCATGTAAAGTAATTGCACTACTTTCCCCTCATTTTCATTGTTTCTCTTCTACTATAAGGTCTAAAATGCATTAAAAGAAAATGAAATCTAATAAATCTCTTGATTTTATCTGGGCCCACTTTTTTAAAAACTTTATGGGCTGAATCAAATTGTTGGCAATGCAATACACAGACCATAACATGCGTATGACTATACCATGCCAAGACCATAGCAAGCTTTCTAGATCTATTTCAGAAATAATTTCCCAGCAGGCAATCAGGGGGAAAAGGCTGTTTGTGCGTCAAAATGCATTTTGGGAGGAGAAAAAAGCCTGTGAACTCATCTCACAAAATGAATTAGCTATCTGAAAGCGTGTTTATTTTTTAAAGTCCATGCCCAGACTCTTTCAGAAAGCTTGTGGAGGTGGGGTGGGAATAGGACTATTAAACAAATCATTGGCATAAACCATTTTCTTAAGCAAGTTCAGGAGATGCGGGGAGCTGGTATAAGAAGAAGCTCCAACAGGGGTATTGGATTAGTCTATTGCAGTAAAGAAACAAACAAACAAATGGAATTTTAAATGCTGACAAATGACAGCGTATAATAAGACTGATCATAATATGTTCAGATAATAATATGTTCATTAGTCTTTATGGTGTCTATGATTTGGAGGCCTGATTAATTTTGTTTTAAACTGTCGGATTATTGTTGTTTTTGTTTTGTTGTGCATTGCAAAAGATATGGTACACATACAAATTGGAAAATCATGCCGCCAAACCATGGACTACCAAATCATCTCTCCAGCAAGTCACCTTCCATGTGGAGGTGGAGACAAAAATGCTGATGGAGGGAACAGGCCTAGGAAGCACCTTCGTACATGTTTAATGTATACCTTTGCTTTACCCATGCTTAGAATTGAGTGAAGGAAAATGGGGCAAACATACTAGTTTCACCCCTTTGTTGATGCCACCCTCCATGAGTTGAGGGTTGACTGTGGAGAACCTCTTTTCCTTATATAGGTTCCACATACTATGTAAATTCTGATCTGGAAGGACATAGAGATGGAGACAAATGAGCAGAGTTGGCACACTCATTCCTGCTTTCCCTCGCAAGACACTCATTGTGTGTAGGGATGGGAATGTCCACATCAGACATGTGTGACTGCTTTGTATGCACATACAACCCAACTTGACTGAGTCAGTCTAGGTTGCTCCTTAAAGTGTGAATGAAAATACTTTAATTCAAATTGAATCCCTATATTGTGAGATAGAAGATGCAATTGTCCCCCGTTCTCTTTGATGCGCTTGAGGAAGACATGCTTTGCCTTACAAGGAGGCCAACATAATTAGTCAAATACTTTAGAGAAATACATTTTAAATAAATAATTTGGGCTGGAGTCTCAGCTGATCTAAATGGGCATACCAAATCCATTTTGAAGCTCCTAACTCACCACTGTAAGTCCTGCAGTCTATTTGAAATGTTAATTATCTCCTTCTGAGAGAACACATAAAATAATTGGGTTTCTTGCTGATGTTCCAGAAAATATGGGTGAGTTCTCGGCACTGAGCCAAAAGTTTGATCTCTGGGGTGTTAAAACTTAAAAGAGCATCACATTTTACAAATAATAATAAAAAGAACATAATCAATATGACCACATATCTGTATTTGTCCAAAAGCATTTTAATAAGATTCTGATAGCAGTTGTCATGCATCACAGTTGCCCTTTCTATGGTTTGCAAATAACTGCTATTTCTGGAATTGCTTTTGAGAATGCCAAGCTCTACTATGTTATGACAAACAGCAGGTATCTAATAACTTTCTATTTTTTAAATTGCTCTCTCAATATATTCTAATTGAATCCCTTTCCCTACCTCCTGTGTAGCCCATTATATTGCAGTGGTATCCCATTAAATAGGAGAAGATCCCAGTATCATACAGCTTTCCTAATCTGTCATTCATCTTCTGCCTTTTCTGTTCCCCTTATTCCATTTCTGATCTGTTTCTTCAGCTCTGCAAGTCAGCTCTGTCACTCTCTGTTTCCTGGGAGTGAATGACTGGAGTGAGCACAATGGGAGTTTTGTGCATGAGTACAGACAGGGAGGTGGTGGCGGAGTCCACGGAAATGGCAGGTTCACCTGGAATTCCTTGCACTAGGGAAATGGAAGGGGTCGTTCCACTGACTTGTGGGGTGCGGGCTATGTTTGTCCTCTTGCCTGAGGACCACTGGAAATACATGTCCAGCAAGTGCAAGTTGGTAACCCTGCTGGAAAACAAAAGTAATGAAGCTGGAAGCATGCCCCTGTTGTTTGTTGTTTATTCACACAGTCATGCCTGACCCATCACAAACCCATGGGCAACATTCCTCCATGCTCTCCTGTCCTCCATCATCCCCCGGAGCCCAACCAAGCCTACACCCACCACCCCAGTGACCCCATATAACTACCTCACCCTCTGCTGTCCCCTTTTCCTTTTGCCATCAATCGTTCCCAGCATAAGGCTCTTCTCCAGGGAGTCCTTCCTTCTCATTAGGTAGCCAAAGTATTTGAGTTTCATCTTCAGGATCTGGCCTTCTAAAGAGCAGTCAGGGTTGATATCCTCTAAGACTGACTGGTTGGATCTCTTTGCAGTCCACAGGACTCTCAGGAGGCTTCAGAGACCATAGGGGTTTGTAGATGAGAGAGAGGAGGCTCTTCTGAAAAAGCAACAAAAAGGGGAGGTTTCCAAGGAAGAGAAAGAAAACAAAGGGCAAGAAGTAGTGGAGCGGAGGGGCAGGAGAATCAGGAGATATTTTGCTCCACTGCAACTAATACAATAGATACCAGGGTCTTCCTATGATGGGTGACCCCACTTCACCTGAAGATGGAACGCCACCCTGCACTGCAAGGAATGTTGAGAAGGGCATTCAGGGCCATCTTGAAATGAAGAATTGAACCACCTAACCAAGGAGGAGCAAACTTCTCATGGATAGTGACCACCGAAAGGACCACCATGCATTTCACAAAATACTGACAAAGACACACAGGCCCACATGGACAGAAGGGATTTAACTACCAACCTGAGGTGGGGCAAATACGTTGTAGTGGCTGGAGACTTCCTGCTGAGTGGCACAGAGGCAGCTGTGTGCATATTGGACATGTCCTTTCTGGGAGTGTATTGCCTTCCTGGAGCATGTGTTCAAGAGGTAACAAAGGGACTACTGGGAGTCATTGAACCAATTGTCTGCTGTCCTCTCCTGCTGATCCATCTAAGAACAAATTATAAAGCCAGGAGAGTTATTTAGATTATGGGATTTGACATAGAGATGGATTTGAAAACTGAGCTTACTTTGATGTGACCTTAAGAAAACCAGTTTGAAAATGCTCGCAGACAAGTTGGGTGAAATAACAGGAACTGAAAAGGACCTCAGGTTGGATGGGAGTTTCTGAAAACTGAAATACTGAATACAATCACAAACTATTCCCACGAGAAGGAAAAATGAGGGCATTAAAAGAAGTCTGTGTGGCTGCATGGGGAGTTCTCTGAGGAGCCACGGCTCAGCATGAGTGCATACAGAAAATGGAAGGAGGGATTTCCTATCAAGAAGTACAACAGAGCTGCAAAAAAAACTGTAAGGATGGTACCAAGGCCGATGAAAGTTCCAGCTGATCTGAGACTGGTGAGGGTACTAAGGCTTCTTTAGATGTACTATAGGTAAGAAGAAGATCAAGGAAAGGATAGGTTTTCTGGATGTGTGTGTGTGGTGGGGGGTTGTGATGGAGAAGGCAGAACCAATTCGCTCTTACTTTGCTTCAGTCTTCTGAAGCAGCAGAAGTTCATCCTGGGACAACAAGAAGAAATAATATATGGAGGGATTTGCACACCAGAATAAGTAAGGTCTTGGTCAGAGAACACGTAGCTATTTTAAATGAGTTTAAGTCTCAAGGGCCAGATAAATTACATCCCTGGAAGACAGTATCGCAGATAGTATTTCATAATCATTGTCTGAAATATTTGAGAACTATTGAGGTACTGGCAGCCTGAAGATGGGTAAATGCTATCCCCATTTTCAAGGAAGGGAAAAAGGAAGGCCCAACAATCTACAGGTCAGTCAGCCTACTTGGGAATGATCAAGTATTCAGTCTGAGAGCATCTAGAAAAATAATCCATTGATTACTAGGAGTCAACATGGATTTGTCCAGAAGTCATGCCAGACCAACCTTATCTCCTTTTTAAAAATAGAGTTACTCATAGGGTTGCATGTTAAATCAGTTCTGTCTGTATTTTGTGGATATGCAGGCACCTGTTCTTCTATCATCCACTGCTCTACAGATTCACATTTTATGCAAAAATGTTTGCACACATTTGTACAAATTCACACATCTAGAAGTCTGTACATCTGAAAATATTTAAGTTCTCCCAAAATACACAAATCTCTGAAGGGAAATGCAATTTTGGGCTCACTTCTTGTGTTTCATATTTTTTCTATTTTCTACAAACCATCTGTTAGGGGTGTTTTAACTTGGAGTCCTGCAGTGATCAGGGGGCTGGAAACGATGACCTTATTAGCCTCTTCCAACTGAAAACTGGTTTATATTAGGAGAATATGGAAGGCAGTGGCAGTGTGGCAGTCATTTCCAAGTCCCAATAGCTTAGACTATTCTTTCTGGAAGTAGGAGGTTCCAGTTGAAGAGCAGCAGTACCAAATGAAGACCAAAAACCTTGACATCTTTTATATTTTTAGCAACAATAGATGGATAAACGCTACATAAGAAAGAAAAAGGGGAAAGCACATGACTCCATGTACGAACTCTAATTATTTTCACTTCCTTCTCATTCTATTCTGTTTCTTCACCTGCTACAACTCTTTCTTTTAAGTACTAGTTTACCACCTGTCTCCTATTTGCATGCATTTTCTTTAGTCACCCTTTAGCAACGCTATGCTCCCCTAGGAAATCTGCTTCACTCTGTCCAAGTGATTAAAGATGTACATTATTGCTCAGGCCTTTACCATATAATTTGATTTCATTACGGTGCCCACTTTCAACCTCCTGTGTCACGTATCTTTTTAGATTACAAGTCTACAACCGGGGACTGTTTAATTTTAATATTTCAGAGTGGCTTAGGCTGCAATCCTATATAGTCGTACTTGTGCGTGACCCCCATTAACACAGTGTGACTTACTTCTGTATACAGGCTAATGCTGCAATATTCAAAGCCTCTTCCTCCCAGGTGGATGAGCATAAAATCTCAGCCTTAGTTTCCTTTTCTAGGAACTTGGGCTACAATCCTACAGGAACATACCCAGAAGTAAGCTCCTTGAACATGGTTTATATGATGGGACAAAGAACCCCGCACTGTTTCCATGCTGTGCAGAATTTTGCCTGAGCTTATTGGTTCAGTCACATGTGATGACCCATACAGTGAGGTTTCTGCCCTCCCTGCTTCAACCTCCTGGCCTTTCCATGCATCCCAGAAGCTCCCATGAATAAAACTCCTTGTTCTTTCCCGATTCTTGCCTAGGGATGTGTGAGGAATCCATTTAGGGGTGGGAATCTGTCTGATTTCCTGAGTCCAAGTTCCCGGCAATTCCCAGGGTCCCCACCAGGAATTGAGCCCTGACCACCGCATAGGCAGCAACCCTTCCCAATCAGGTTTAGCCACTGATTTGGAGGATGCACCTGACACCAAAGCAGGCTGACTGGGAGGTGCTTCCAGGAAAGCAGCCCTGTGCCGAGGGGAAGCATCTTTCTCCCATGCCAAATGCAGCTCCTGCTTGGATGACTGCACCCAATGCTGGAGAAGGTTTCCAGCTGGGCAACCAGGGGCCCATGAGCATTTGCTGACTTATTGGCTTGGCTTGCTTTGGAAGACTGGGTTCAGCACAAGAGGAAGCCCAGGAATGCTGGAAGGATGGATTCCAATAGACTTGTTCCAACTCTGTTTTGGTCTACAGACCACAGTGGATTCTTCCTGACTGGTCCACTGTTGTCCAGTGGCCGGGTGGAGGGCGAGGGGAGGTTCTCTTTCCCCTTTCAAGTATACCTGCATGTCTGCAGCACTTCCCAGCCCCTCCACCCTGACAGAAATGTTTATTGAATGAAATCAAACAGTTTCCTGTGATTTCCCGCTTCTGTGTACTTTTGTGCTGTCTCTGTTTTCAAAACAGAGATGGACATACCTCTTGGCCAATGGGAATAAATGAGCAATGATGTGTCTGTTGCTAGACAGCCGAGGATGGTAGAGATTAAAGGATCCCAGAAAATAATGGCTGTTTTCTCCAAAATACGGAAGACCTTTATGTAGGTTGTGCTTTGGGTCAGTTTTCACAAGCATTTTTATCTATGGTGAAGGTCCGCATGAGGTAACTTGCCTCCACAGTTTCCTTGTAGTGAAGTAGAACCAGAGTGGTGAAAGTACCCTTGCTCATATCATGGAGAAACTTTGGAAACAGAGTAGAAATGGTCTTATCATTGCTTATTGACATTTGAACCCAGCTCTTTTGCTGATTGTGGGAAACAGTCAAGCAGGGAGAATTTGATTTGGCTTAACCCTCCACGTCCTTTCTGACCATCTCCCCATTTTGTATGCCCTTTTTGTTAATAAATGTTGGCACAAGATTTGTCTGCAAATAAGAAGCCCTGTGCCTTTTCTCAGGTGTCACTAGATTAGAAATGTTCCTGATACAGGAGCCTGCACCAGCCACGAGACTTTTTACCATTTGAGATGATTGCATCAAGTTCCACATCCCCATCAGCATTCAGTGCGGCCTCGTGACCTGCAGGAAGGCATTCCATTTGTAAAAGGTCAAACATTCTTAGCCTTAAGCTTTTGAAATGAAGCAGAGAAACCCATTTCAGAGCTATTTACTACCCTGTTCTCTGACAGCTTTTGTCCTGGCTTCCTGTAAGAGATATTTGCTTTTATAGTCACAATCCTTTAAGTAAATATGATGCTTGTGGCTACAGAAAACCATTTGATTGCTTTCTTTGAGTCATAAAGCTTTTATCTTGTTTCTAAAATCATAAAGCCCACGAGGCATTGCGATTTCCGAATGCTATTGACTGCTGTCCCTTCCATACATTTTAGGTAATCAGATAAGAGTATAGGTGGTGACAGATAAGAGTATAGGTGGCAACTCAAGCAATGCAGGGAGATTTTTTTTTTTTTGATAATACATTATTTTGTTTTGTTTTATTACCCAAGTATACACAACTGCTTTAGAGCCAAGAGACAAAATATTGCTATTAAGATTTCACATTGGAATCATGATAGCTTCTTAAGCATCCAAAGTCAGAATAGGAATCTGTCTCTTTCTATATCTGTATACATAGATTAAACGCAAACACACATATACAGACAGACAGACAGACAGACAGACATCCAAATACATTAAGTGCCTAAACACAAATGTACTTCCACAATAAACTAAGCAAGAACTGAAGGCCATTGTTAACATCTTCACACATTATGACCACCCAACCTACAAATATGCTGAAGCATTCTTACTGTGATTTCTGTGAGCTTGCCAAACCATTTCAGTCCATCATATCATTTCATATGCCCTTTCTGTTAGTAAATTCTAGCACAATATTTGCATGCAAATATGAGAAGACTCCTGCGAGTCCCTTGGACTGCAAGGCGATCCAACCGGTCAGTCCTAGAGGAGATCAACCCTGACTGCTCTTTAGAAGCCCAGATCCTGAAGATGAAACTCAAATACTTTGGCCACCTAATGAGAAGGAAGGACTCCCTGGAGAAGAGCCTAATGCTGGGAAGGATGGACGGCAAAAGAAGAAGGGGACAGCAGAGGATGAGGTGGCCTGATGGAGTCACTGAAGCAGTTGGTATGAGCTTAAGTGGACTCCAGGGGATGGTGGAGGACAGGAAGGCCTGGAGGAATGTTGTCCATGGGGTCGCGATGGGTCGGACACAACTCTGTGACCAGCAACAACATGAAGTCCATGTTGAGGGCTAGCTGCTAAAATTCTAGTTTCTTCCAAAATGATTTTTTGCTTTGGAGGGGGGACACAGGGCTCCCCTATTTTTTTCCACAGTGACATGGGCATTCATGCCAGCTATTTCATTAAAAACAACAACAAACAAACAAAAGCAAAACAAAGAACAGAGAACAATGAAATTTCAAAAGGAAGCTGAGTTTTGACATCTAATTCTCAAACCTCTGTGCACTTATGAATGTTTCAATGATCCTTCCTATGAGTTACCTTATTAGGTTTGGGTAGTACTTATCCTATTTGGTAGTACAATTACCTTCTACAGTGTTAGTAGAGACTCTTCCATAAAATAAAATTGAAACATAGCTAAGTGTGGAATCTACCACAAATTCAATTTCTTTTTCTATTATCCAACTCTCAAGAAAAGCTTGATATTTCTCTGAAAGTACAGGGATGTCAGTGGAGTTCAAGTAAATATCACTAATACCTTGACTGTGTTTAGTTTAAGTATGTACATCTTAAAACAAATTGTTTCATCTTCTGTGATGTTTTATATAATTTATATATTTTTGACAACTCTAGTTTGAAATATTTGGGTGTTTGTATATTCCTTGTTGAAGACTCCAAGCTTCTCTCCAGATAGATAATATTTTTGTTTAAGTGAATAAAATCCTTCTGGGCTTTGTTGGTTTCAAGAAGATCAAGGTTTTTTCCTCCTAATTGCTTCTAATTTGTCATAGAGAGAGGGTGAACCTTGTTTATGTTTAAATTCAAAGACCTTTAACTGATTATGTAATTGTTTCCTTTCTTCCTTCCCCATTTTCTTAATAACTGATGTCTGCTTTATAAAATGTCCCTGCATTATGGTTTTCACAGAATCCCATTTTGTTGCCAATTACATCCCTGGTGATATGTTTTCTTTAAAATTATTTGTCAATTCTCTTCATACCATTTCCTTTACAAGTTAATTCTGCAGTAAGTCCATATTAAACCTCCATGTGGATGGTCTAGGGGGATACAGGGTCTTTGATAATGCACGCATTATCAGAAATTATCCAGGCTCCAATACACATTTTATCTAGATAAGTAAAATAATAAGATGCTAAAAGCTAGTTGATATGTGTGTTACACGTGCTTGAGAATGCAGTGTATAGTCTCACAGTACAAGGTTTTTGCGATGGGAAACATCAAGGAAAGGGTGCTTTTCCAACATATTTTTCAGTGGGCTGAAACAACTTAAACGAACAACTAGATTTAGTGTTAGAGCTTTCAGTCTCTCAGTCTGTACTACTCTGCTGTCCTCCAGTAGATCTTTTCATTCCTGAACTTATGTAGCTTTGTTAGTACTCCAGATACACTGACTTGTTTGGGGGCTATGCAAAGGTGATTCTTTGTGTGTGTGTGTACATGTAAGGTCCTCACAAAAATTTATCTGCCCATGAATGAAAATTCCAGTGCAAGTGTTCTAGTTTAGCATCTAGCTAAAATGACTGCAATTGCCCAAAATTTGAAATTGTCTGCTCCTACAAGATGATCATTTTACTAGGACACATTAAAAAACCAGGCATCCAGGGATTTATGATAAATTCCCTGAATATATCATATGCAAGGACACTATTTTCTAAAGAAAGTAGCTGCCCTGGATTCCTTGACTGACATTCCTAACATTTCAACATTAAAGGAGGTTTTACAACACCAGAAGATACCATAACATTAAAAAGAAGTGTACTCATGCATCCTATATACATCCAGCCAAATAAGAACTGCAACTATATATAATACAAAATGAAGCTATCTTTTCGGTTTAATGTGCAAATTTTATTGTAAACCCTCTCTACTATTATATATCCCTGCTACCATTTCAATGAACTGAAGATGTTCTTGCTGTGTTTGGGAGTCTCTCTCACAACTGTCAAAGCTGTACAAGTGTTTCTTTTACATACAAGGACTTGCTTATATCAATGTATATATCTGAAATGGAAATGTATGTATGTATGTATGTATGTATGTATGTATTTATTTATTTATTTATTTGGGATATTTCTAGCCTGTTCAATCACTTTTGCCTCTGGACGGCTCACAACAAAAAGAAATTTCATCCTTGTATATCAAAGGAAATCTTAATGCTTACATTTTTATTGATGCGTTTCATGGTTTGTGTTTCTTTTTTGTTTTCATTTTTGTTTGTTTGTCTGTCTGTGTTCTTACTACTCCATTGCAAATAACAAGATTAGAATAAAATAAAATAAATAAAACAAATCAAAATAAGCCATTATTCACATGGCAATAATTAGAATAGCTAAAGAAAATATACTTCCAATACTTTAGCCAATGGCTAAAGAAAATATACTTCCAGCCTGTAAGACTGCCCCAAGAATGCAGTGTTTGGCCATACCTAAACTCCAGAAAGAGGCAGCATTCACCCTGCTTGAAGCAAACACTGCAGGATCCAAAACTACTTATTCCAAGCATTTCTACTAATGTCCCTCATTTCTCTCTTCTGAAAACATCCCTAAAGCAGCATCAGGTTTATTACGCCATAAATCAGTGAAAAAGCTTACAGTGAAATAATGGTCATCTGCTTCTAAATTAAAACCCTATAGCTGCAATGCAAGCTTGTATGTGTAAAAGTGCTAATTCTTCTGACTAAAATTGGTGTGTGTGGGCGGAGACTTTCTTGGGTTTATGTATGCAAGACATTTTGCAGTTATTAGATAGAAGGACTTCAACAGAACAGAAAATTAAAATTAGGTTCACTTATTTGTAGTTTATCTACTTTCATGATTGTTGAATCATTTACAGACATGAAAATGAATGACTCTTTCTGACTATTAGTATGAACCATGCAAATTTCCTTATGGAAGACCCTCTGGCTAAAGACACACATTAGCAAAAGAACAAACTGTATCTTTCAAAAATCAAACACTATTAAGGTCCTTCGCTTGTCAGAATCAAAATTTATGAGAGAGAATGTATAGCTTTGAGGCCCAAGAATGCATCTTGAAAGGAGTATGTCCAATAAACAAACCACACAAGAGAAGAGAAGAGAAGAGAAGAGAAGAGAAGAGAAGAGAAGAGAAGAGATACACTTCAGGACATGATCAAGAAAGCTTTGCTCAGATCATCTGTGGAGTATTGAATTTTAACACAGTATTTATTGATTTTTGGAATTACAAGTTCTGCAGCTTACAAAATGGCACATTTACAAACAGCAATGCTACTAGCCTACAATTAGCCCACTGTTCAGACCCACAGGACTGATCACATTCCACCTGGTTGTAGCAGAGACAACATGACAAAGGTGTGATTAATTGATAGACTGAAATGCCAGAATCCTACATTACCTTAAGGACTTTCAAAAAATGGCTGCATAAGCTTTTATAAGACTCGAAATTATCAGATGCACTTAAACTGAATAAAGGTAGGGGGGGGGAATTTTGAGATAAAGGAACACATCAGAAAACCATGGTTGCTCCTACAATTACCATATTTTTTGCTCTATAAGACTCACTTTTTTCCCCCTCAAAAGTAAGGGGAAATGTCTGTGCGTCTTATAGAGTGAATATGTCTGCGCAGTAAGTCTGTCAGATGTGCAGCCCATGGGGAAGTGATGGGGAATGTGCCTGTGATTATGTGCCCATTTGATTCAGAATATTTTTTCTTGTTTTCCTCCTCTAAAAACTAGGTGCATCTTATCATCAGGCGTGTCTTATAGAGTGAAAAATATGGTAACTAAAACCAAGAAGAACAAATCATTTAGAGCCTGCAATACTAAGTGTAGATAGGTCCTAGCATAAGCTGCCCAAGCAAGGTGCTGATCAATTTCTAGGAAATAACATAGGAAATAGTTACTGCTTTAGTGGCTCCTGACACATTCCCATTCCTGTGTGTGTCAATTCAAAAGTGAGTCCTGCTGAATTAAGTGGAACTTACTTCTAGGCATGTGCTATGGGATAGGTGTGCATTGGATTGTACTCCAAGCCACTTTCAGTCTTTATTCAAAAGGAGGGATATGGTGCCTGATATTTCAAGGTAGTCCAGTTCTGTAACCACAGATGACCCACCCAAACTATTTTGCTTAAAAATAGTGCCTGTGTGAATCTTGGGAGTACCTCACATCAGATTTGAAACCACCTGCATCAAAAATGATGCACTGTCTATTGAATGCAATGATGAAATATGGATGCACAATGTAAACAAGTACAAGACATCTTACACACTCCACTTACCTGTGGCTTTACTGGTTCCCCAAATAGACCAGGGGATGCTCCGTGGATCTCTAAAGTTGCCTGGGCAAGTGACATGCCAATTCTTCTCCTTGAGCTGTGGGCAAAAGGTAATACCTCTTGCCATGGATTTGATTATGTTCTGTTCTCCCAGTGCTTCAGAGGCTGTTGCACTCAGGTTCTAACTACCACCATGCTTCCTAAGAGAAAGGGGTCAGACGTACCTGCCTCAGTAAATGAAATGGTTTCATTTTCAGAGCAAAAGCAGTCCTTATCTACAATTCAAGACAATTCAAGACTTCAAGACAATTACCCCCAGTGCTCTTCCTAACAAGCTGAAGGCCATAAAGCCTTGGCCTGGTCCCAAGAAACTATTTTGGCTTTTGGACACTAGGGAACTCCTCTGCACTGAACCTTAATGATCTCCTTGCCATTCTACTGGTAGAGCCCTTCCAATGCAGTGACTCTCGGTTATTCCTGAAGATTACATTTTCACATCATCATATTTTATTTTTAAGCACGGAAAGACTCCAGGTGCTATACTATACAGGAATAATTGACAGCCCAAACCTGTGCTTGTTTACAAATATGTGAGGCCAATTGAGTGCAATTATATTTGTTGATGTTATATGCTGTCGAGTTGTCTCCAGTTTATGTTGAAACTTGGAATGAATGTCCAAAATGTCCTTGGCAGCTCAGCTTCAAGGCTATGGCTTGCTCTAGGGAACTGATCCACCTCATGTTTGGTCTTCCTCCTCTTCTTCTGCCTCCTGAAGCATTATTGTCTTCTCCAGTGAGTCCTGCCTTCTAATGGTCTCCCCAAAGTATGGCTCCCAGGTAAATGTGAATAGGACATCAATCAGTCATAAGGTCCACAGACTTACAGTCTAAAACTTTTCCAATACTTAAAGGAAAATGACAGGAATTGGGACACAGGGAGAGGAATTGACTCGTTTTCTCTACAGCAATACTTTGATGTCTGATTCGTGTCCATGGACCTGTTGACTCAGTGTAAATCACAAAGGAGAATTCTTAGTAGTACCTATGGACACCTATGCCCCTGGTCAACTTTCTTGACACTACCCCTCTCACTTTAAAGCAACAGCACATTTTCTTTCTGCCAGCTGGGATTGTGAAACAGGCTTCTGTCGTTGCTGAAAATTGTGGGTCCTAGGGATGTGTGAGGAATCCACTTTGGAGGTAGGAATCCATTGGATTCGCTTGGCTTGGCTAACCGTAACCCAGTCCCCTTTGACAAGACCAGGAGATCAAGCTTCTGGAGAGCAAGCCTAGCATTCGTGTGGCACTTGTCAGGAACTGAGCCCCACATGAACAAGTGTCCTTCTTCCTCCACACGTGCAGCAGCCTTTGGTTGTGCTCTTGCACGTGATGCAGAAGAAGGTTGTTTGCCCAGGGAATGGAGCCCTGTGTGAATGTTCCATCTCTCTTCTCTCTTCTGCACTCCATGACTACGAAGCAGCCTTTGTTTGTGCTGCTGCTCATGATGTAGAAGACAGTAGCTGGTGGCACAACCTTCCTTCTGGGAGTGTTCACCGTCTTCCACTTGGCCCAGCTCACTTTCCAAGGCAGAGCACAAGAAGTCCATAAACACTAGAGGAATGAAGCCCACAGAACTCTGGTGCATCTCTAATGAGTTCAAAGGAATTGATTAGTGTTTGAAGGCTTGGATCCCGTTTCTGCCTTCTACCTGGTCTTGTGGGCAGGCTCCTTGTTCTTTGTCATGCCTCCCATAGACTCCAGGTCACTTTCTCAAATTGCAAATATGCCTCTGGCCTGATGGTTGCTTTCCAAGTATGTTCCAAGTTGGAAGAATGTGCAGAAGAATGAAGATTGATGGTATGGTAGATGTTGATCATTCTTAGAACATTGTTAGTGAGCAATTAGAGGGACAGGTCAGAGTTGACACTTGAGGTTTGTGGCTGGGCTTTGTTCTTCTGTGATGATCTAGATTTGCCATTTCAAGGCATTGTATGCAAGAAAAATATTACTATTCAAGGACTGAATAAGGAGAACTTTGATCTTTCTGTAGACCCTTAACCGTGGAAAAGATATATCTGAAAAACTTAGCTAATATGCAACAAGAATAAAGACATATGTGCATACTTCAAATTGCTTCAATGACATGGATATCAGCCTTAGGGTTTCCTCTTTTGGGGTTTTCTATACAGACAAGTATACACTACCTTTGAAAAGAATCTGAAAGAACAAATAATGAAAGCTCAGAGAAAAATAATATACAGCTTTGCAGTTGTATCCCTTTTCTTTCCAAAGCCCATCAACAAAACTATTTTCTTTTTCTTCATGCAAACTTTGCCAAGAGACTCATTTTATTCCCCAGCTGTTGAACTAAGCATTATAATTTTAGGTTTGAGCATCTTCTAGTGAAGGTCAGTGCACAGCAGTTCTGGAAGTAGATGTAAATAGATAGAAGTAATAACATTTCCTCCCTGAAATACTGTGTCTAGATGTATTTTTAGTTGTGTTTGTAAGAAAGGTAGTCCCAGTGTCCTGTCATCCCAATTACATCTAGGTCACTTACTCAAATACCACTCTAGTGTTCCTTATTTCTCAAATTCTTGGAAACAATCATATCCAATATACCTAATCATTTCCCCCTATAAATTAACTTCTTGATTGGTTTCTGTTTTGACTGCACTCTTTTCAAAGTACTTAAGCTGCCTAATTATGTGTGGTCAATTATCTCTGCTTTCCAGACTATTACACTCTCCCTTTCTCCATCCTGACCTTGATGTGGTGTTAAAAGTTTCTAATAAGCATGACACCAATCTGAACCTCCTGCTATTGTCTGTTCATGCTCTTTGATCTGGGGTTTTTCACTTTTCTAAGTTTGAGTTTCTCATTCTTCAACTATTTTGCCTTGGTTATTCCTTGGCTAGTTCTTTTTCTCCCTTGTTTTGAGCTGAGATCCTCTCTTTTCCATTAAAATAAGGGCTCATTCAATGGCTGGCCACACAGTCTATGATAGTTCAACACCCGCCTCCATAGACCACACACAAACACACACACAATGTAGTGGCATCTTCAGCATGGATTCATGACTGCATGCCTACTCCAATCTGTGTCCATCTGATTCCATACCTACACCTATACAATTGCATGTAGGTGACTTGGATGACTATGGGGAAAAAAGTAGAGAACAGCTGCAAATCAGACTGAATGACAACGAACTGAGCACCTTGGTGTATTATTTAGTTGACATCCTCCGTGTCAGCAGCCATCCTTGAGAAAAGCTGAGCAATGGATGGTGATCAGAACCTCCTGTAAATCCAGTCCTGCTACAGTGGCTCCGTGGGAGGTAATTGCTTAACACATCCTTGTGACCTTCTTTTTAGACATCTTTACATGCGTATCCTACTCTCTTGCTTGTTCAATATCCAAAACATTGGGGGTCGAGCTACATGTTACATTACCTACATAGCCTGTAGTTGTCCCCCTTTCTTGGTTTTTTTTTTTTTTTTTTTTACTGTAGTGGAAATGTGTGTGACTCTGACTCATTATCCACAGTACATTAGGAAGTTTAAATCTCCATCTCGCTGCCAACACATACGGTTTGCTTTCTGAAATCCCCCTTCCTGTGGTGTTCTCAATGGCATCAGTATGTCATGTACTTTGATGCAGAGTGATAGCTGAGACTGTTTTAATCATCAGTAAACTATCATGTCCAAAATGGAAGGCATAGGCACCACAAGCTTTCTCATCTGTTCTTGGCCTCTGTTGGCCAATTTTCTGGAAAAGAACAAGATGTGTAATCAGTATTAATAGGCCCCTAAAAGAATGGATGCATCTAACATTTTATATTGTTAATTCGTTTTATATTTTTAATGTATTATATTTTAATTGATGTTTTGTGAGCCACCCCGAGGCTTCGGTGAATGGGGCGGCATAGAAATTTTCTAAATAAAATAAATAAAATAAAACATTCAAAGTATCTCCCCCTCCCCCACTTTCCCTTTACATCATCCCCCCCGACTAATAACCATCACATAGTACAGGAGTGCAAAACTTGTGGCCCTCAGATGTTTTGGGCTTCATTTCCCATTAACCTTTACCATTAGGTGTAGCTAAAGGTGATAAAAGTTGGCGGTAACAACATCTGGAGGAGTATAATATGCTGCCTCCTCTGACATAGTGCACATGAGAGCCTAAACCTAATAAATCTTCCCTCATCCATGACTTGATTGTGGATGAGGGGGCCGACCTGGCTTGCATAACGGAGACCTGGGCGGGAGAGGGAGGGGATGTTGCCCTCTCCCAATTGTGCCCGCCCGGATATCTGGTTCAACACTGTTCACGCCCAGAAGGGAGGGGAGGGGGAGTCGCGTTGGTTTACAGAGCCTCCATCTCTCTCACGGGTCTTCCGGTCCCTTTGAGACCAGGGCTGGAGTGCCTCTATTTGGTGTTGGGTGAACGAGACAGATTGGGGATTCTATTGGTGTACCGTGCACCTTTCTGCCCAGCAGTCCCCCTATCTGAGCTGACAGAGACCATCTCGGACCTGGTGTTGAGGACCCCCAGGATGTTGGTCCTGGGGGACTTCAATCTCCATGCCGAGTCTGGACTGACCGGGGCGGCTCAGGACTTCATGGCCTCTATGACGGCCATGGGCCTGTCTCAACACGTCATCGGCCCGACCCATGAACGTGGACACACTCTGGACTTGGTATTCACGACAGGGCAGGAAGACGGTGACCTGAGGGTGAGGAACTTATGTTTGACTCCCCTGTCATGGTCAGATCACCTCCTGGTGAGGTTTGTGCTCGAGAGTGGCCTCTCCCTCTATAAGAGTGCAGACCCGATTGTATGGGCCCGCCCCCGGAGCCGGATGGATCCAGATGGATTCCTGAAGGCCCTGGGGGGAGTTTCCGGCTGACAAGACTGGTGCTCCTGTCAAGGCTTTGGTCGAACTGTGGAACGGAGAGATGACCAGGGCTGTGGACACGATCGCTCCCAAGCGTCCTCTCCCACCGGGCAGAGTCCGCTCTTCCCCTTGGTATACACCTGAATTGCGGGCGATGAAGCGAGTTGGGAGATGGCTAGAGCGTAGGTGGAGGAAATCACGGAATGAATCTGACCGAACACATTTGAGAGCCCACTATCGGGCCTATGCTGTGGCGGTGAAAGCGGCGAAAAAGAAGTTTTTTTCCGCTTCCATTGCCTCCTCACAATGCCGTCCGGCGGAGCTTTTTCGAGTGGTGCAAGGCCTGGTTCGCCCGGGTCCTAAGGAAGATCCGATGCCACCCTCAAAGGCCCGCTGTGACGACTTTGCCAGGCATTTCAGGGAGAAA
>NW_025335349.1:2869590-2916742 GCF_004798865.1 Varanus komodoensis | reverse complement strand
TTCTTCCTTCTCTTTCTCCTCCTATATTTTTATTTACTTAATTTATACTGATAATTTTAATCTTATATTTGTAATCAATGTATTTTTTGTATTTTTGTATTTAATGGTAATTTATTATGTGCTATTGTATTTCAATGTATTTTATCGTGTTGTAAGCCGCCCCGAGGTTTCGGCAAGGGGCGGCATAGAAATGTTATAATAATAATAATAATAATAATAATAAACCAGCTGTGGGAACAGGAGCCCAGGGGATCCCACAAGTCCCCACCCAGTACCGAGTGCCTCTTTTACATGTATAGAGAAGAACACAGCAAAAAGGACTCAGCCAGCCAGAGGCCAGCAGGAATCCCACAGGTGAGAGATGGAGATGGCCCTTCCCTGCCCTTGCTCCCAAGCAAGTGGTATTCAATGGCATGCTATTCCTGAACTGGAATTCACAAGCGAGGCCTACTCTCCATTGATTGATGTAACTACCATTGCATCTCAAGTATCAAATATCAATTATCATGATCAAAATTTTAAATAAGAACAGTTGAATGTCAAATACTGGCTTCATAGGTTTGGTGGATACTGAAGCATATTCAGGACATCAGAATGTTCAAAGGAAAACTTTTGAGAGAAAAATTGGTTCCACTCTCTCAGTTCTTCCATTTATTAAAATTACACACATTTAGAAAATTTATCTTAGCATTTATAAACCGAGAAAGAGCAGGAGAAACATCTGGTAGTCTGAATAGAGAGAAATTGGTGATGAATGACTAATTTGTAGCTGCATACATTAATTAACATCTCATTTTGATTATTAGTTTGACAGTAAAACATGGCAAATGTAGATTATTGATTTTTCAGTGTTTTATACATTAGGTGTTAATGTTCCATTGCACAAATTAAACTCAATACTAAAACTACTGTAGAAAAGCATTAAAGGATTAATTACAAAACAAGTCCCATCATGCAGTCTTTTTGCAAAATCTTTGTGAGTCAAGAAAGAAACTCTGTTTTGCTATGACAAACTATCAAATTTTTCTTTTCCTTGCTGTCAAATTGTTTTTAAAATTCCTACAAATCAAGCTTACTACTCTGTTTTACTGCTCTGTGTGGCCTCAGATTAATCTGCAACATGTCAATAAATCATAAAGTCTTTTATTCATGCTCAAAGTGCATGCAATCAATTTTACCCACTGCTGAGCTTCTGGTATCTTCAACTGTTTTGATCTATCTTTGTATATTTACTAAATAATTTAGGATTATGATATTGACTGATTACACATTACTTTGAGGAACACAATCTATAGTAACCTTAATATTTTTCTGTTTGCCAAAAAGGTCCTTCCAATTGTTGATGAAATACAATCTGGTCTTAATTTACTTGTCTATCATATGCTACAGATTTCTTTTTTTCCTTAGACAATTCATTTGATTGAAAAATATTTTCCCAACATCAGGTATTAATATTAAAATATATACAGATATCTATGTTCTTTTTGCTCTATAGCTTACTGAAAATGCCTGATACATGGCTGAAGAAAGTAAACAAAGAAATATCACAACCAGAAAAGGAATCACTGCATCAGACCAAGTATACATTTTATTGCTGCAGTTTTTCAGTTGTGTAGCATCCATAGGTATAATTGTTCCCAAGTCTGTTTTACTGATGTTCTTCCCAACCAAAAAAAAAGCAAGCAAGCAGACTTGCTGTGCTTGCTGGGCCAACACAGAACTTTTGCTCCTCTTGCCACTCCGAAAATTATTACAAAGATGTCACATGAATTTGTATCTATTTCCAGTGGAAGCTGTATGACGAACAGTCAGTCTATGCTATAAGAATATTCATGAAGGTTGATGCACAAGCCACCCAACAAATGCACAGCTGACTGAGTGGATTTGCATCTGTACAGAGCTTTTGTTCATAATACTTAGTGGATGCAAGGAGTAATCTTAAATTAAGATTATATAAAACTGTGACAAGAGAGAAAATAATAAAGGAATTGATATGATATTGTCAAGTGGGTGGGTCACCCCTTAAAATACCTGAATAGTCAAAAATGCATGTTCTTCAATCCAGAGTTGAGAACAAAATGTAGATGCATAAGAGGATGTTCCATGTCAAGGCTCTTTTTGAGCACATTCAAGTTAGAACAAAGGAAGAAGAAGAATAGGGCAAAGAGTATAAACAGAGCCAACTGGCTGAGAGGTAGCAGTAAAAATAGACCAAAAATAAATCACCATTTTAAAAAATGTAGCAACTGAAGACAAAATACTAAACTGCTCAAAGTTTCTCAGTCTTCAGTAAGCTTGAAGTTCAGTTCAAGTGATAAGGAGCTAAGATGGAGGGAGAGGAACAAAGGGAAAGTAAGGGTGCACACAGAATGTGGAAAACACCTTTAGGAGGGGAAAAAAGTATGCTTCTTAAGAAAGCTAGGACTGAAGCAAAAGATTATAGAAATAGTGCAGGATGAAAGAGACAAAGTTTATTTCTAGGAAAATACAATAATCTTCTCACTTAGCAGACATTCAGCTGCAGGAAGCTAGAATCGAGTGAAAGTCGTTCCTATTGTTTAAGATATGTTACAGAACATGAATCGGTATTGTGTTGAGTATCATAAATAATGTAAGCAATGCCGCTGATATCAATTAAATGAAAGCATTCTTGGTGATAAATTATTGCACTTTGCACTTCTTTGGCTGCTTATTAATTAATTCATTGCAATTATTTGAAATGCAAATTTTAGTCAATACTCATATAGTCATTATTAT
Source organism: Varanus komodoensis (assembly GCF_004798865.1). Taxonomy (NCBI): domain Eukaryota; kingdom Metazoa; phylum Chordata; class Lepidosauria; order Squamata; family Varanidae; genus Varanus; species Varanus komodoensis. Next base: position 2,913,985 of record NW_025335349.1, on the reverse strand, counting down.
GCATAGCAAGAACGCACGCACACAATGGAGCTGCACATAACACTATATGGAATTAAACTATATGATGCAATACTTAATATTTCAAAGGTCCTGCCACCAGGATTAGAAATATTGCACTGTAAAACCTTATCTATTGAACTCTTAAAGACACTGGAGTTCCAATGTTGAAAGGCTGGTATTTATGACAGAGCATATGTAATGTATTTAGCCCTAAAGAATGAAGGATTGGGTGTAGAGAATTCACAAGAGCAGTGCCGCTAGTCCACGTTTGGTCCTCTGACCTTCTATTTATATCTTGGAAGAAACATGTTGATTGCCCTTTAGAACTTCTGAGTTGTTTTCACTAAAGAAACAGCAAAGAGAGACAGTATGCTTGTAAAACTCCCAGTTCCCATACATTTGAAATGTAACCAAAGTTAAAATAACTTTAGCAAGAACGTTCCTGGTACAAGGTATTACTGATAACATGATCAGCCCACACCAGACAGTTGATATGTTCAGATACATTTATGAACAGTACTATATCCTGTAATTGAGACACAATTTATCAGAAAATTATCCCACATCCTGAAATTAAGAGAGCACAAACAAGTTAACATGTGAGATTCCCATTGATTTCAATTCAGTTTTGACAGGAAGAGGACTTTCCGATGTATTGTGCCAAGTATTGTGTCTTTCTGGGAAGACAGGCAGGAGATGATACCTTCTATTTATAATCCTCCAGTGTTTTTCCACCATTTCTTCCATCTTGTCTCCCCCAATAAAGGTACGTTAAAGAGAGCAAGATGTAACAGGTTCACAAAGATGGCTCATCAAAGTACTAGGGGACAACCATGTAAAGATTCCTGGAATTTTGTATACTACTACTCCTGCCATATGACCAAATAGGTGGACTTTAGATGACACATCCTATGTTTTTGAACACGAGGCCTGGTTAAGGTGGGGTGAGGGGGGATAGAGTTATGAAAATGAATCCACCTTAGCTTCTTTTCTTCTCCTGATATCCAGAAGCAGTCTGTGTAATTCTTCCCTCCCTTGCCGGAGACCAGGACAATCGGGGACAGTCATAATAGAAGAGGGATCTCACTCAGTGGACTTAGGATTAGCAGCTTCATATCTGAGCTAGGCGTTCAGTGCTAGAGGGGAGAGACCATCACCTGAAGCCCTGATATGCCATCATTCCCGTGTTTAAGTGACCTCAGAATGGGGCTGGGAGGCAGAAGGAGACTTGAGAGGACAGACAAAGCCAACTCATGTCATGTATGGCGATTTCAAAGCCCTTGTTTTGTGGCTTGCCTGCAAGTGCAAAAAGCAAGAGGAGTGTCATGTGTCTGGCAAGCCATTACACGTAGTTAGTAGGCTGCATTTGGCTTGATTGATCACAAGTTGAACACAGGCCAGCTCGAGGACAAACTAAACCACCTGCTTCTCCGACAATCTTTGCTATTATTCTTTGGCTGAGTTAGTCTGTAGGCAGTTTCTTTCTATTGGCATTAGGCTTAAAAACCATTTACACAAAGTGACCTGTTTTTTTTTTTTATCAGGGGCACAGTTTGTCAGTTATTATGCGTGTATCATATATCCCCTGTTTTCTGGTTTCTAAACTGGTTCTGCTAGTCTCTAATTTAGTTCAAAATGTCAATCAATAATATATAAAAGATCTATGGGATCTTTTCTCCCTCCTCTTCTAAACAAAGAAGTACCTGCTGAAAGACTCATCATGTGCTGAATTTAAATCTACCATATCTCTTATTGTTCCATTCTGACAGGCACCTCCACTTGAATTGTTCATTGATTAAGAAGATACTTTGTCTCAGAGCAGAAAAGAATCTTATAGAGTTACCCTCGGAAACAGTAGTCACAACCATGTAATCAGCTCTTTCATTCCCGCTTGGCTTACAATTCAAGGCCACATTTATGCCTAGATTACCAAGTGCTTTGAATAAAGAGCATGTTTCCAACCACAAATCTCTCCAATTATCAAAATACATATCATGTGTCAATGCATAGTCACTAAATTCTGCAAATAAGCTTGTCACTTTCATAAATGTTACACTTATAAAAAGAGAGTTCGGCCAATGTTACAATGTCTTTTCGGGCTGCTTTATACACATTCTTTCCTAAATAGAAATAACCCCCATGTAAGCTCATGCATGTTAATCGGTTCTGGTTGTGATGATGGAGAAACAATATGAGCAAGCTTATTCTACTAGGGTTTGAGTACCCACTAATTGGGCTGAATACAGATTTGAAAAAAAAAAAAAATGAATTCTCTCCAGCACCACCCACACACACAGTGAGGAAACTTTATGGTAAAAAAGGCAGGCAAATCCAAATTCTGGATTGTATGCAGTGTCTCTATTATAGAGGAACCCATATGGAAATACAATGTTCTTGTCTTCATAAAGTTGCCCTTTGTTATTGTCAAAATATGAACTATAACAGCAGCATTTGTGTATTGGAGAGTGTCTCCAAGCTGACCACAGAATTTACCTGCACAAAGGGATGTAACCCAAGTCAAAATCATTGTAATCAGCTGCATATCAGAGTACACAACACTGTAGTTACATATTGTTACTGAAACAGTTTAAATTTCAGATAGATATGCTGTGGAAAATTGCTTAGGTTTTCAGTTATGGAGTTAGCATGTTCAGCTTCATGGGGGAAAAGCATCCCTCCTTTAATAAAGTTATATTATTCCACACCAAAGTTTGCCCACTTTTGGAATGTGCAGTATTTCTGAACTAAAAATACAAAGGAAATGATTTATGGAAGGCAAACAGGCAAGAACCTGGCAGAGATTCCAGTGTGTCCAAAAGTTTAGGAAACTAACGAGGAAACTATCTAGATTTGTGTAAAATTCATTTACACAGAAAATAATGAGTGATAGATTGAGGACTCCTGGAGTAGGAAGCAAATAGGCTACAGGGCATGCCCTGCTTTGCTGAAAATGAGAAACTGAAGGAAACTATGTGCTTCTGCTATTGGAAAACGTATTGCTGTGCACTTGGGGTCAACCTAGATTGCTTTTCAGGGATCCTTGTAACTCCGTGCTCTGATCACCAAGTGATTTAGGATTCCCTCTCTTCACCTCTCACACTGTAGCTCATGAATCGGTAGCTTTTGTTCTGCCTGGCCTAAAGGGTAGCAGGAAGTTAGGCTGCAGATGGAACAGAGGAGGGAGAAGAAAGCTGACTTGGGATCTCTGGAGAAACACTTCCTAAGCAGTTGAGTGGGAGGCAGAGCTATGTTGGATGGTCCTTGACCTGAGTATAAATAGACCTTCCACAAAAAAATGCCACATGCCAGACTCCCTGAAATGCTGCACCTCCCACAAGCAGGATGCAGGAACATTGTCCCATTGCTGTCAATTAGGAACGGGAGATCCCGATTCCAATCACCATAAACTGGACTGGGTGACCTTAGGCTACTTACTGTCTTTTAGCCTACCAGGGCTATTTTGGCAATAAAACTCTCTCTCTCTCTCTCTCTCTCTCTCTCTCTCTCTCTCTCTCTCTCTCTCTCTCTCTCTGTGTGTGTGTGTGTGTGTGTGTGTGTGTGTGTGTGTGAAGATACAGCAGCATCTTCCCTCTTTGGAGGAAAATCTGAACTAAAATGAAATAAACAAGCACAAGTTGTACCACTTAGCATGCTGTGACTACACAGAATGTTCAATTTTATTGATCTAGGCAATTTTGTTTTGAGTCCTTCTTTTAGCTTAGATTTGTTGCTTTGGTTTTAAATATGGTTTGCACTTATGGAAAACCTCAGGGTCTCCCAAGTATGCTCCATTTTATTTGGCAGTTGCAGTCTGGGTGTGCTATTAGGGAGCAAGTAACACAAAGCTATCCTTGGTAGAGCACATTAGGGCTACCATCTCCACTTCTGTTCTGTAGAAAAGAAAGGTATGAACTATATGAAGAACCTCTGCTGGGCAACATGGAAGTATGATCATATAAAGCTACCTTATACTGAATTGGACCAGTGGACCATCTAGCTAGTAACATCTGGTCCAGCGCTTCTCTCCAGGATTTTTAGGGGAAACTTCCCCACCCAGGAACTTTCCAGGAATGTGCTGGACTCTTTTATATGTAACCATGTACACTCAGCTGAGATTCCTCACACAGAATCATGAAACAGCAGAGCTGGATGGGCCCAATAAGGCCCTTAGGTCCAAGCCTTTGCTCACTTGGACCAAAAGGCTCCAAGTTAAAGCAGCTCTAACAGATGGTTATCCAGCTGCATTTCAAAGGCCTCCGATGTGGGAGAGTCCAAAATCTCTCTTCGTGTTATTGCTGCCACCACTGCCGCTGCCACCACTGTGGCCACTGCCCCCCTTCCCTGCTAGACATCATGAATTCCTCTCTTCACACCCACTGGTGAGACCAAATGGGGCTGAGGTGGGGGGGGGGGGGGGGCACTGTGTCATGCCCGCCATACCTGCACTGTATGCTGGGCCTCCCATTGTGGGACCATTTTAGGAACTGAAACTCTTGGCCACAGGTTGTTGATCTGCTGTTGTATTTATGGTCTTTTGCTTGTTAAATATGATTATTTTGTTGTTGTTATATATATCTTTAAATCTCTAAACCTCCCAGAGATTGGTGATTGATTCCATTTCCATTCTGCTTCTAACAGTCAAAAAGTTTTCACCTTGAATCCTGTAACTCAAGCCAATTTTAATATGTCCTAGAATAATTATGAAGGGGTCCTGGCCCTCCCCATCTGACAACCTTTCAGATACTTAAAGAGTGTTGTCTTATTTCCCCACAGTCTTCTCTTCTGAAGGCTAAACATGCCCAGTTCTTTCACTCTTCCCTATGTCTTTGTTTCTTGATCCTTGATAATTTCCATGCCCTCTGGAACTTGTCTGCATCTTTCTTCAACCATGGTGCCCAGAACTGAATGCAGTACTCGAGATAAGGCCTAATTAGTGCTGACAAGAGGAGAAACAATACTTTCTGTAATTTGGAAGTGATACTTGTATTAATGCAGGCCAGAATAGAATTTGCCTTTTTTGTAGCCACATCACATCATTAACGCATATTCAGGTTGTGATCTACAACAATTTCAGGAACCTTCTTGCTTGTAATATTGTTAAGCCAAGTATCCCACATCTCATAACTACGCATTTGGTTTCTTTTTTTAGTATGAGCATAACTTGGCATTTGTTCCTGTTACATTTCAGTATTTCTGTCCCAATGTGCCAAACTATCAAGATTGCTATGGATTTTCTTTCTGCTTTCCAGAGTATTACTATCCCACCCAGTTTTATGTCATCTCCACATGTGATAAGCATCCCCTACACATCTTGATCCAAACCATTAATAAAGATGTTGATGAGGACTGGTCTCACGACTGAACCCTGTGGACCCGCACTCATTACCTCTGCCCAATTTGAGAAGGTGCCAGTGTTAAGCACTCTTTGAATCCAGGTTATTTATTATACTTATATCTATGTTTATGTAAAGACAATTCATTTTGTCAAAAGCTTTGCTGAAGTCAAGATATATTATATTATATTCCCACAGTCCACTACAGAGATTGCTTGAACAAAGAATGAGAGCAGATTAGTCTGGCAGGATTTGATCTTGACAAATCCATGTTGGCTCCTATTAACACTGCAATGTTTTCATGGCGTCTGGAGATTGACAGCTTTTTGATCTGCTCCACAACATGATACACAACAGCTAAAGGAACTGATAAAAACAAGTATGACCTCCAGATTCTGATCAGTTATAGAACAATTATGACACTTTGAGCAGTTATCCATTTTCTGGAATTGTGTTTTTCTACTACACCCAATTATCTGCCCCATCAAAGTAGCTCATAGCTGTTAAATTTACTTTACGTTATAGCTCTCCTAGAATCAACCTGTTCAATACTGGTGGAATGTTTATTGGTACACAAATTAGTAGGATTTCCACTGGGATTTAATTCAAATGTGATATGTCCCCTCAGCACAACTAGTTTAATGATACAGATCATTGGTCCCCTCAATACAACCAAGCTTAACAAACAGATCATTAATTTTAGCCTGCTGTACTTTTTCATCTTGCTCATGTAATGTATCCATTCTTTATTTGTCCAGACTGGATTCTTTCCAAGCTTGAATCTTAATAGGTCTCCCCATCCACAAGTGCAGAAATAAATCACAGGTTTTTTGAGCCTTGCAAGCCACAGGAGATATACATGATTGTGCATACTGCAAATGCTCTTCAGTGTACACACACATACACCATACAATGATGCATTTTGCTTGGAAGATTCCTTCCTTCCTTCCTTCCTTCCTTCCGTCCTTCCGTCCTTCCGTCCTTCCTTCCTTCCTTCCTTCCTTCCTTCCTTCCTTCCAGCTCTGAAAGTTGCAGCCAAGGTCAGAGGGTGCAGGAAATTCTGAGGGGGGTGGCAGAGAGGAAAGCATTCCTGCTATTAAAGACATGCCAATACTGGCTCCATCTCTCTCCCTCTCTTTCTCTCTCTCTGCTGTACAGCTTCCTTCCAGGAATGCAGAACTCCACCACAGAACCACTTACATGTTTGTACAAAAATTAATGAGTACAAGACTCTATGTCCTAACTATGAGAATTCTGACTAGCATGGCACAACACATCTCTCCCTCTCCCCCCAACTTTCTCTCTCTCTCTGTGTCTATGTGTCTGTGTGTCTTTTCTCCCCATGCAACAGAGAATTAAATATAACTCCTGTTTGCATCATCGGTAACTTGTGTGGTTCAATATTCAGCATCGCTCCTTTTAGAAAATCAGTGCATGTTTTAAACATTTCACACAGTCATGAGTAATTGCATTTATGCAAGGCCCTAAAGCACACTACACTGAAATTCTACACTGTAAACCATTTTCATCCTGTAGGTCACTGAAAACCAGTTTCATACCAATCTGCCAGTACAAAAGAATGAACGTATCAGCATTAATTAGCACCAGGCTCAAAGTTATTAACTTTTCCAAACCACTTATGTCAAGCTCTCCTGCTGAGAATTCAGAATTTACTTCGTTTAAAACCAATAGTCCAGTGTTGAGTGTACAGACAACTATAATGTTTATCTGAGTCTCATTTTAGCAGCAGAGATAAGATAAGAAGTTGTTGCTTTTAATTGCTCTTTGCCAAGAGCAGGGTTTTTCAAAAAGTAGGACATCATATATAGTATCCTTCACATTTCAAAAAGGGCAAAAATTAAGCAAAACTGAGAATAAGGCAAAAGAGTGGGATGGTGGTGGGGGGACTAAAGACAAAAAACAAAACAAAACAGGAAGTGTGATCATAAAGGAAGTGATAATATTTTAATTACTGAAAATTATGTCTAGTTAAGAGAGAGAATAAATTCAATGGTATGGGATGTAGCATTTGGTATATCTAGAATAGAATGTGTCTAGTTCACAGTGCTATTTGAAGAAAGTGAATTGCTCAGTGCTTCAACTGAAAATAAACATCTAACTTACACAACCAGGAAAATGGCCCTAGTTTTCTTTTGATGCCACCAGAAGTTTCCATTTGCTTTTGCTGTCTTTTGTTATACTTACAAATTGTCTACTTCTAGAAGATCCTGCCTCTTGCTGGCAAAACAAGACCAGGAGCGGATTGTGGTAGGACCCTGAAATATTAATATTAAGACTGAGAAAGATCACTAACAGAAGTTGCCAAAATATAACTTCAATAACATTCCTCAGAAATTTAAGTCCCATGTAAAGAACAGATTTGCTCGACTGAACTCAATTAACCATAAACAGGAGAACTGTAGACTGAAACCAGGAACATCATTAGGGAAGAATTCCAAAGGACAAATCTTGTAGCAGAAAGAAAGAAAAAGCCTAGGCTGATAACAGAAGAAACACTCACTGTTGCTACGGACAGGAAAACAAAAGCAAAAGGGGACAGAAATTGGGATAGAATTCTGAGTGCAACTTTCTAGTGACTAACACACAGAGACCAAAAGAACTGCTACAATGACCAGAGCAAAGAAAAAGAGAACAACAAAAGAGGAAAAACAAGAGATCTCTTCCAGAAGATCCATGAACTCAAAGGGAAACCCAAACCTAGTTTAGGAATACTGAAAGACCAACAGGGGAACATATAATCTGGCCAGGTGAAAATAAAGAGAAGGTGGAAAAATATAGAGAAGAAGAAGAGATAAAAGTATGACTCAGTCCTTCAAAGGAACCCTACAAGGAAGAACCTGCAATATTAGAAAGTGAAGTCAAAGCTGCTCTGAAAGCATTTGGAAGGAATAAAACTCCAGCTAGGATACCGGTAGAACTATTCCAAGCTGCAGAGACTGAATAGGTCCAAATCTAACTTAAACAAGCCAACAAATATGAACAACAAAACAATGCTTGCAGGCTAGATACATTTGGTACACATTCAATTGCCAAGAAAGAAGATGCAAAAGAGAGAAGTAACTATAGGACAAATGCCCTAATTTCCAGGCCAAGCAAAATATTGGTCAAGGTAATTTTAGGCTATCTGGAGGAAGAAATATCTGATGTTCGAGCTGGATTCCGAACAGAAAGGCGTACGCAAGATCTTATTACAAATATACACTGGCTATCAGAGTGCATCAAAGAAGTTCAGAAGAAGATCAGTCTGTGCTTTATAGACTGCTGCAGAGCCTTTGACTATGTGGATCACAAGAAGCTATAGATAGGTTTGAAAAAGATGGGTGAACCTCAGCATTTGATTATCCTGATATATGACCTGTATCATGAAAAAAAAAATGTTAGGAGAGAAAATGGGGAAGTGAATGGCTTCCTATGGGCAAAGGTATCAGACAATTGCATATCTTATCTCCTTTATGCAGAACATATCATATGTAAAGTTGGATCAGAATCAGAGGAAGGAGCAGTGAAAATTGGTGGAAGATAATCAATAATTCAAGATATGCAGATGAGACCATAATTACTGGCAGAAAACAGCTATGAATTGAAATGACTCCTGATGAAAGTGAGAAAAGAAAGTGCAAAACAGGAACACAGGTGCACATTAAGGAAAAAATCATGACTACAGAAGGATTACACAGATCTAATGTCATTAATAAAGAAATTGAAACTGTGGACATTTTGCATACCTCATCTCAGTCATCTATCCAAAAGTGGAATAGAAAGGTTTATCAAGTGTAAGAATGTTCCATTGGAGACCGAGGCCAAGATTATCCACACTATTGTATTCCCCATCACTATGTATGGGTGTGAAAGCTGGACAGTGAAGACAGCTGAGAGGAGGAAAACTGATCAGACCATGAGCTTTGCAAGACAAGGAGAGCTTTGCAAATACTTTGGACTGTCAGAAAGACAAGCTTGTGGGTCTTAGATCAAATCCAACCAGAACTTTTCCTGGAAGCAAAAATGATAAAAAGATACCATGTTCTAAGCACATTATAAGAAGCCAAGACTCATTGGAAAAGAGAATCATGCTAGGGAAACTGAAGGCAGAAGAGGAAAACCTAAGATGATGGATCAGTCCTATAAAGGAAGCCGCAGCCTCCATCTGAAGCACAGGACATTTTGGAAGGTATTCATTTGCAGGTCGCTGTAAGCCGGAGATGACTTGATGGTACATTGCAGTAACAGGTTGCTCCCTTCCTTGGCTTTGACCCCTCCCTCCTCTCCCCAACTCCCATGCCTGTGCTAGATAAATAAATAGTCTGACCAACCATGAGGCAGCTTCTTGTTTTCTTATATATATCAGCCAAAGGCAACATTACGCAGCTGATCCGCAAAACCTTAGGCCAAAATAAATTGGTTAGTGTTGGAGACAACCTGATGGCATGCAACAACAAGCCAGAGGATATGATCAATCACTGAGTCATGATATTAGATGGAGTTCATCTGGAATGGCATCTTAATACAAAAATCCTATTCCTCGAAGTTTTATTTATTTTTCATTTCTTTAGCTTTACAGAACAGCTTTACTTTGGGTTTCTGAGACCGTAAGAACAAGAAGATCCATCTTGCAGCAGGTGATTACTGGGAAGAAGTGATGGCATAGGAATACAAATGGTACAGGCAAACCAAATACGGAGAATGTTCAGGAAATCAGAAAGAAGAACAAACCCATCCATATGGCCAGTTTGTCATGACAAATTCATCTGCACAGCCTGCATTAAGTCCAACGTGTAGATTTGTGAATCAGCCCCCGAGATGAAATTCCTTACGCAATTCCTTACATGAATTACAATGAAAAATGTATGTTATATTGTCCTGTGTGAATGTGTTGAAGTCCCATATCAGTTTATCTTCATGCCCATGCATTGAGATATGGTATGCAGGCACCTCATCCCACTGCATGGACATATAGCAAAACAAATACCTCAGAAGTTCTACTAATGCATTATATTTGTTCTGAGGAAATGCTACCTTTGCAAATAATTTACAACATCTGAAGTCAGCTCAATTTCCTTCCTAAACTCTCATATGAAAGGTGTAAAGAAAGGTGACAAAACCAGCCAGTTCATGAAATCACTGTAGAGATAATTAACTATCTTTATTTTAACCAGATGTTACACTCATGAAGATGGCATTTTCTGTGTACCAGGAAACCAAAGGGGGAAAGACCCTATAAAACCAGTTCTAGAAGTTATTGGTACCTCATGCTTTATAAAACAAAAAGAATGAATAAATTTTAGTGAGCAGAGAGGAAATAAAGCGGCTCATGTCAAATCACGGCAGTGTACAGTTATTTGTAATAAACTTTATCCGAAAAGGAAGAGTCATTTTACAAGCGTTTGTGCCTAATAAAAAGCACAAACTGGTCAGTGCAGTAAAGTTAATTAAAAATGAAGATCTTCATAACTGAAAGTATGGCAGTCTCCCACTCCGTCTAATGTTTGCCCAGAGTGGTGCTCCCAGCAGAAGCCTGGTCTGTGGAGCATGAGAACTGTAATCCTGGTGGATTGTAATCCTCACCCTTTTTGCATGCCAAAAACATTTTGTAGAGCAATGATATGTCCCAAATAACTTTTCTGAATGTTTCTTTTCCTCAAGGATCTAGTTTGAATAACCAGCCCAGGAGGCAATTGTCTGGGACGGGAGGAGCAATTGGGAGAGTGGCGGAAGAGAAATGGAGCCGTCTGGGTTAATGGGTGACATAGAAATCAAACAAATAAATAATTCTTGTGCTTTAATTCTTGAGTTTTCTATTAGTACCCTGTAACACATTTGACAGGTATTTTGGTAGTCTGTAATAAAACCAGCAGGGTTCCTGGTTACAGCATTAGGAAACCAACATAATTAAGAAACAAGGATATTGAAAGGTAAAAACCTGTCCTTTAATTGTATAGTATTTTCACTTAATAAGGATGCAGACTGCTGATTAACTGGCACTCAGACAAGCCTGATTGAATGTGTAAGACAATTAGGAATTTTATCAATCAGTTGCACACATCAACTCAGCTTCAGTGATGTAAATATTTCATTTGGTTTCCAGTTATGACTTATAAATCCCCGCTCCTGCATGGAGAAAAAGAAAACCTTATATGATGAATCTTTAGTTTGCTAAGGACAAAATGCTTCATTGCAGCAGCAGGTGTTCATGTTAAATATGGATCTGTACCACTTATATGTAGGGTTTTTTTATTGGAGGGGGTGGGAGCAATATAAATAGCCAAAGGATGCGTGAATGTGGGTTAAGCATCTTAAACTCACCTGTGGCCTTCCTTGTTGCAGCTTCTACTCAGCTTTTCTTGAAGCTTAACTTCAGTACTACATGTCAGCCCTGCAAAGTCTGGCATGTAGTACTGAAGCGAAGGGAAGGCAAGTCCCTTCTTGGAGTAGCTGAGGTAGCAGTCAGAAGGGAAAGATCAACAAGCAAGGGAAGAAATGTAACCTTATTTTGACTGTCTCCTGGTTTACACATGTCCTAGGCAGACCTGCATTTAAAGCTATAGGTTTGCCACAGTCAAATATAATTTGGGTCCACGCTCAGGACAGAGAATTTCGCACTCCAGATGCTGGAGTGTCGCTCTCAGAATCCCCAACCGTTGGAACTTCTGGCTGGGGCCAATGAAACTGCAGTCCAATAACATCTGGAGGGCCACATGTTCCCCATCCCTGCTGTACATCTCCCAGGACTTCTTTCAAGCAGTATGAGAAGGCTGTTAAGGCAAGTCTGATGCCAGCATCTGGCATGCTTGGGCAACTGCTGGAGCCGCATGTGCTAGCAGAGCCCACCAGAGTTGTTGCCTGCTCTGGACCCTTCGTCATTACCCCCAGAGGCCCCCTCCCACAAGTCCCAGCATGGCTGCAGTTTGAGAAATATACGTGCTGGCAGGTTAGAGGACAAATGCTGGGCATGAGAAATTCTACTACCTGAAAACTCTTTTACCTAAAAAGTAACATTAAAAAGACTTCCTGCGTTATCTAGGAATTAGGCAGATCTGAGATCAATCTGCAGGGTGCACTGAATGTAATACCAGTTGGTGTGCTTGTTTTTCAGAGGTGCATGTGGTGGTGGGGAGGGGGGCTCAGATTGGGACTTCAGCATGTGGGAGGGGAATTAATCCTGCTGTAGTCTTGATGACACCCCCTTACAAGTTGCTATCAGCTTCAGCAGGAAAGCTCTCAATGGTATATTTCCCTTGGTTAGTATTACTCCTAGTCTCACACTTTGTTTCTCATGGTTTGCAAAGTCATACATCTCTTTGCCTTTCCTTCCTGATGTTTTGTAGCAAGGAAACTGGCCTTTAATTCTGGAATTTTTGCTCAGCAAGGGCATCACTCATCCTTCTCCTGGCATCTCATCCCGGCATCCCCCAGCAAGTGGAATTCAAAACAGATTCCCTGCTGAGTGTTATCTTAATCAGAGAGGTAGCACTGGAGGGCCTTCTTTCTGCTAACAAGTCCCACTGGACAGCACAGCCTCTGCGAACCTTTAATGTTACACTCCAGTTACACTAAAAGAGAAACTTGGTAGATTCAACAGTAAATTAAAATGTTAGAAACTTTTTATGGGAGAGTTTTCTGGAGATTCATTTTATGGGCTTACAAGGCTGTGAGATGCCAAGTACAGAACGATGATTCACGTAAACAGTAATTCAATTAACATCCTGATCTTGAACAGCTTACTTGAAAATAGCACCATTTGCAGGGGGTCTACTAAAGCTCTGTACTGGAATGACGACTAAGGTACGGGAGCTCACATAAGGTCCACACCCCCTGCAAATGCCCTCCTCCCATGAGTAGGAGACCTGTTCATGTTGTGCTTGAATGCCAGCACTGGGTGGGTGGGTGAGTGGGTGGGGGGGGGCGGCTCTTTTTCCACTCAAGGGAAAACAAGCCCTGCAGAGCAATTCACTCGATAGGGGGACATCCAGGACACTGAGAATCGGGCTGGCACACGAGGACCCTGGAGGAGGTGCTGGGACATGCAGTCCAGCCCTGCCTCTCTGGGCACCTCAGCATCACACCAGAGTAATTCTGAGGGCTTACTACGAAGTACATCTGATTAGTGCAGGGGAGCACTTAGTAAACATCAGGTCAACAGTATCATCCCCATAATGCAAGTGGTTGAGGGAGGCCGAGGGTGATAGCAAAAACTTCCTAATGCCATCTAATAAGATTGAGATTCTAACTGGGATTTTTTGTTTGCAGACATGGCAACAATAGTATTTTGGGAGAACCACTTTGGGGGAGGGGGAGGAGGAGGGCAAGGGGATGCCCCCCACAACAACCCTGCACCAGTTTTGATTTGTTTGGAGCCCTCTTTTTTCCTTAGGACCTGGGAATTATTACTATTATTATTATTATTATTATTATTATTATTATTATTAGAACATTTCTATGCCGCCCCTTGCCGAAGCCTCGAATCTGCCTTTGAGAGCAGATATGGAACCAAGAGGGGGAAGCCATGGGGCTAGTGATGGCTAGAGGGAGATATGGGGTTGGGAGGAGGGCTAGTAAGGAGCAGGAAACTCAAGGACCTGGGACTGGGTGTTGCTGTGGTCTATAAGAATTCTAACGTTCTCTCGGGGCTGTTCCTCTCTCTGTCGACTGGTCTGGAATGTCCGCATTTTATGTTGAGTCAGTGGGACAGATCAGGGATTCTGCTGGTGTACCGCACACCCTGCCCTGTCGGAGCTGATGGATATGGTTTTGTTTGTGATGCTGAAGCTCCCAGGCTATTAGTCCAGGCAGATGTTAACATTCATGCTGAGGGCATTTTAACCAGGCATTTCAGAACCTGATGTAATCCATGACAATCATGGGACTGTCCCAACGTGCCATTGGTCCAAAGGCAAGGGTTAGGGTTAGGGCACAGTACACTCTAGATTTGTGTTTTGTGTTGTGTTGTGTTTTGGTCATGGTCAGATCACTCCTGTTGAGTTGTAGACTAACTGAGTGCAAGAGTGGAAGAACCTATTAAAATGGTCTAGCCTTGGAGACTGATGGATCCAGATGGTTTCTAGAGGGGTGTTGAATATACTCCAGCCGGATCTGGACATCAAATTTCTAGAACTCAAACTCAAGTCCCTGATTGATCTTTGCTTTCTCTGTAGTAGGACCGCAGTTCTATGGTATACCCTGGTGCTAAGAGCAATGAAACAAAGTAGGGAAAGGCTTGAGAGAGGATTGAGGGAAACACTTATTGGATGCAATGGAGCATTGACATGTGCTCAGGTATAACGTGAGTAGTAGCATCATCATCATCATCACCACCATCATCATTTCACTACCTCTGTTTGATATTCTACTTCCAGCCAGTAGGCTCATCCAGGGACTATTAGATGCTGCTCCCAAAAAAGGCCTTCAGAAGCCCCCTGTAATATATTTGGTAGGCACTTCCTTGACTATCAAATATATTCTCTTGCATCTGTGAGGACTTAGACTCCAATTTTATAACAGGTACATCAGCATGTAACATTTGAGGACATGAGTTTTCCTGCTATTCCTCGTTATAGACTAGGTTACAGACTCTGATCCTGGTCAGACATTTAGCAGGAGTCAGGTGGCATGGGGCTTCTCACTGAAGCCAGGTGAAAATAGTTCCATACCAATGAAAACTCCAAGTGGAGTGAGAGGTCAGACAGGATTGTCTGTATGTTGCTCCAACAAGGAGCGATCAAGTCTAAGCCTAAAGTACGGTTTCTTTACCTTTAGGCTACTTGTGAGCTGCCTGAGGCTTTGTCCCGTAATGGGGCTTGGTCTGTTTTAGCAGTCTCAACCTGCAACAAGGTGGGAGTGGTTATGCCCTTGAAGTAACAACATGGTGAAGCAACCTCCTCTCAATGCAGCCAGTCCCTGAGATCTTTCTGGGAAACAGGGTCCTAAGGAAGTGCAAATCTTGTGATGCCTTTCTATGACCAGAGCATCTCACTGAAATGCTAACTCTGGATTCTCTCCAACAGAGAGCAAGGGGTCATAATTCTCTGAGATTGAGATTTGAGAATCCTGGTCCATGACACAACTCCACATGTCTATATGAAAACTGAGATGAGAACGTGTTCCTCCAAAACTTGCCTTAAAACTGCATAGAGGGCTTTTTAGAAGTAAGGGGACAACATTTGGGATGAAGAACTGTTCTAAATTGCAGATTTCTTCTCCTAGTGTCTTAAGCCCACTTAGTGAGTTCTTTAAAACCACGGCTGCCAGTCGGAACAATGTTATCGGATTATATGGCATCATTCTTAAAGGAATTTGTTAGTTAAAGAAAATAGTGGAACTCCAAGGAGTTTTCCTAGAAGTTCCTGTCATAATGACTTTACATCATCATGTACTGTTCAAAAAAAATAATGGCTACCCAGCACCTGGAAGGAGGCTATGGAATTCAGTGCCACAAGGCATGGTGATGACCATAGAAGGCATTAAACAAATTTGTGGGGGATGCGGTTATTAATGGCTACAATAATGCCTTTACGATGCCTTTCCACCTTTGGTATCAGAGCAGCCTGCCACTGTGCACCAGTTGCTAGGGAACAGCAGCCTGTTTCTCAGAAATCTGAGAGCCAGTGTGGCGTAGTGGTTAAGAGCGTGAGACTGGGACTCAGACGACCTGGGTTCTAGTCCCCGCTCCGCCATGGAGCCAACTGGGTGACTCTGGGCCAGTCACAGACTCTCAGCCCAACCTACCTCACAGGGTTGCTGTTGTGGGGATAAGATGGAGGAGGATGTAAGCTGCCTTGAGCCCCTTGTAGGAAAAAGGCAGGATATAAGTCAATAAATAAATAAATCTCATTGAGCTGAATGGGGATGGAATTCCACCACACATCACTACACCCTGCCCGGACGAATATCGATGCTCATGGCATTTCGGAAGGTGAGCTGGTCTGGATTCCGTCTTCCAAAACTGATCATTGGCAAGGCCCAGGGCTATTAGTAAATTCTGAAGGAAGAGGACTTGGGCTTAAATATTCTGTTGGGCTACAGGTTCCCTTGGTACATAACCATGACCATTCTGTCTGGAGAATAAAAGTAGCATTGCATTTTTCAGTTTCCATGAGTTGTTGCAAAGATAAATCATATTACGGAGGAATGGCAATAAAGTGGTAAAATGTATAAAAATACCAACATAGGATACAGTGAGGCACATGGACTCCGATTCTAAATCTGTGATGAGCTGGTAGAATAGGAAGGTAAGGCACGAATGGGACAGGCTGACATTAATTTAAATGATGCTTTGCTTATGGAATGGGTCTTATTTCTAATCTGAGATGTATATATTTTCAAAGGGAATACTATTGATTCTATGGATTGTAAAAGGTAAAAATGTGGGACTTGTGAATTAAAATGGGAAGTCACAGGTACAAATTATAGGGGAACAATGATTTCAGCATAGCTGCCCGAAGGATGGAATGCTCCATAAGCCTCAGCCAATGGGAACCGGCTCCTTATGTCTCCTATATGAGGCACAGGGTAGAAATAAAGGAAGCTTGAGTGCATAGTGATATTCTTTCCCTTTATTATCACAGTGTGAAATGATTTTCTCCGTTCCTAATGAGACTTGCCAAACTGTGCAGAGGCTCCAGGGCTTTGCATATTTCCAAAGAATATTTGTATTTCACATGGAGCTGTATTTAATAGCATAGTTTGTTTGGTGCATAATTGCATTTGGCGCATTGAAATATGTGCAAATGTATATTTGGGCATGAAACAGTAACAAAGACAGAGGTCTAAGTCTAAAGTACTGTAGCCTGTGCATGTTATTTTTAAAGGGAAAAGGAGAACAAAAAGCAATATTTTGGTTATTGCATTTCCTCTATTCCTCCCCTGTCTGCTTATTGCTGGTGTTAATTTGTGGTTCATTTTCAGTAGTTACAATTACTGTCTGTAGCACAATAGCAACTCCTTGTTCAGCTTGCTGCCTGTGACCAATACATTTTCAACATAAATATTCTTTTCAAGTCTCAAGAGGAAAAATTTGAAAGCATGGTATGAAGTGGAAAATAGATCTAAATTCTTATGTGTCAGGTTGAATGAAATGGAATTAAAATCAAAATTTAATACCTTGCTTATATATAGTATGTAATATATAAGCAAGGTATTAAATGTGTCTTCCCTTCCATTGCTAGGAGTATGAATATGTACCCCACAGTTTTTCTGGGTGGCATCTGTAATTGAGCTCTCTGAACTTTTCCAAGTGAGGAATCTTCAGTAATTTGCTGTAGGTACTTTTAATCCAAGGATGGTCTGGCTAACAGTAAGATCTTGAGAATGTTTACACAGATATTTTTATTTTATTTTGTTTAAAACTTTTGTATACTGTCCACTACCATATGATCGCATGACAGTCTTACAATAAAACAAATTGGTGCACAACATCCATTCTATTCAATAAAATCCCACTTAAAATCATAATCTAAATCTTAAAATACTGGGAAAATAAAAAGGGTTTTGCCTGGCACAGAAAAGAATAAAGTGTCAGTGCCAGGTGAACTTTCTGGGGAGCATATTCCATAATCAGGGTGCCACTGCAGAGAAGGCCCTTCTCCAGGTAGCCACCCTCCTAATCTCCTTCAAGGAGGGCTCCTGAAGAAGGACCTCCAATCCAAATGTTAAGGGGTGGGCAGGCACATTGGGAAGGAGACACGCCTTCAGATATCCAGGCCTAAGCTGTTTAGGGCTTTATAGGTCATCACCAGCACATTAAATTGGGCCCGGACTTGAATTGGTAGCCAGTGTAGATGGTAAAGAACTGGCATTATAAGTGCATATCTGTTGGTACCTGTTAACATCCTGAATGCTCTGTTCTTATATAAATTCTTATATATTTATAAATAAATATAAATTCCACTAGGGTCACTTACTTCCTAGTAGCTGTGCATAGGAATGTAGTTTACGGGCCTATTTAGCTGTTCCTGCTAGGGGTAACAAGAGTGGTTACTGCTGCTGACCAACAGATCCTTGGTTAATAAAAGGACCACATGACTTCATATCATCACATTCTCTATTTTCATCTATTGCAGTAGAAACAAACAATGCAGTGATGTCAGATCATATCCATGCTATCTTTTACAAGATGTTTCCATAGAGAGACTTCTAGTTGAAGACATGAGTCCTGTCTTTGTTATGTCTGTTTGGACCTTTCTTGAACAAAAGAACAATGACAGAACTCATAGAAAACCCTGAGCCGAGCTTATTGGAGGAAAGATGAGTTGAAAATTGAATAAATAAATCATAGAGGGGGCCAGAAGGCCATCAGGTCTATTCCCCTGCTCCGTGTAGCACTCCAAGTTAAACCATCAGCAGGCTGTCCTGGTGCATCTTCCATGCTTCAAGCCCACAAGCTCCCTAGGCAACTGGCATACTGTTCTAACAGTCAGGAACTTTTTCCTGATCTCTAGCCAGAATCTGGCTTCCTTCAACTTGAACCTGTTATTCCAAGTCCTGCACTCTGGGATCATTGAGAAGAGATCCTGGCCTTCCTCTTTGTGACAGCCTTTCAGGTACTTGTAGAGTGCTATCATATCCGTCCTCAGTCTTCTCTTCTCAAGGCTGAACATGCTTTTGTCTCTATGCGATAAGAAAATGAAACAATAGTAGAAGCTGTCACAAGTAGCAAGATTTACAGGCAAATGTAAAAAGGGTACAGGATGTGTTTCATTATTTAAAGTATTCACTGGATATTCACAATAAGATGTATTTATTCCATAACCATCCAAAACAGCAGTGTATTTGCTATGGCATACTTGCTTTTTAGCTACCTATCTCTATTGCATCGCACTTGTGTTGGTGTTGCCACTGAAACTGATTGAGTGGGCTGACACAGTATGTTTCCTTGCTTGGAGAACAAAATTATTTGCAGTACTGTTTTGGGGAGGGAAAGAATTTTTGCTTTGGCTGCAATTAATCCCCTAAGATTAGGTTTGTGGGACAAGCTAAGGATTGGGAAAAGATCCAAGACTGTAGAGATGCTAAGATGTAGGGAGAGAGCCTAGAAGTAAACAGGCTGAATCAAGTAAGCAATGGATTGAAAAAGAGGAAAACTGGTGAAGGGTGAAGGGTGAAGCTTAAGGGAAAAGGGCAGAGATGGCAGGGAACTGACAAAAGAACAGGCTAATACAAGGAATCCCTGAAGAAACTCCATAGATCTTAGGATCATAAGGGGATGTAAGCTCTGTTGTTTACTAGGGTGGGAAGGAAAGAGGAATGTGAGAGAAATAGATCAAAGATACCAGGTATCTGAAGACATCGAGACAAAGCTGACAGCAACCTGAAAATCAATAAAGATGGCAGGGACCTGCAGGGGGAAAATGGAGGGTACAGAGATGGAGCTGAAGAAACCCAAAGCTGAGGAGAAAGTGCGTAGCCCTGAGGGGCTACCTAACTGTTATAGCAGTTACATCTTTTCCTTATAAAAAAGAAAAAGCATGGGGAAGCAATAAAGAGAGGAACACAAATGATGGGGAATATGGATGCTTTAACCCTCTTCATGCTGTTATGCCAGTCAAGAATTGCCTACAATTGTTTCATTTGTTTTAACAGATTCTTTTTTGGAAATGCAAACTGTTCACATAATGACCTTCCAATACTCGTGGCTTAATCTGGATCTTCTCCCTATCCATACTTTTGCTTAATTCATTATTGTATAATAATCCTGGTTTCCACCAGGCTCCAGAACACATCAGTGGGAAAGGTCATATTGCATGAAAGGAGACCTATCTTCTACTTTCCAAAATAAAATAAATGTTCTTTTTTCTATCAGTAGTAGTTCAGTGGTGAAGGAATAAAATAAATAAATGAGTGAGTGAGTGAATCCAGTGTAATGATGTGTTGCAGACTTTATGAAGGATCCACTTTGCTGATATTTGCTGTCCAGGAACAAATTAAAATAAAATTCTATACGTAAAGTCAGGTCATGTATTAATGCTTGGAAAAATAGGTTTATTTGTCCTTGCCTTCAATGCTGAACATGCTCCATGAAGCTCAGGAGTCAAATGTTTACAAAATTAAAATGTATAGTAAATCATACTCCCCCTCAATCAAAAAAGACAAGGACGGACTAAAAGGCAACCAATTATATTCTTGCATGAACACAGTAATTAGTATAACCCATGCACAGCTTAAATTGCAGATGTGTTGTGAGAATTATAGAGCTATGATGTGCCCTCCAGTGCTCAGTTATTTTAAAGTCCCATGCTCAGTCTGCTAAGTACTGTAATCTCCTTGGACAACATTATATCCAAACAATGCATGGTGCATGATACCCAACCTTAAACATTTTTTCCTAAGAGTATCTTTAGAATTCAGTCTAATATTTTGGCATCCAGCAACTAGATCTATAAATAATTTACACTTTGCCTAAAGTCAGACAGTCCTGCTATTTAATTTGTTCAGTTGCAGTTAAATCTCTAAATCTTTGGTGGCAGATGCATAGTTTTCATCTACAGGAAAATGCAAAATAAATAAAGCATGCTGCAAACTGTTGTAAATTTCCATAGAATGTGCATCTTTGTTACTGTCAGTTATGTGGATTAAGTTACTTCTTGTCCCACTCAATGAAGCTCATAAAACCATTAGTCTGTGGCATGCTGTATTGTTCAGCAGTGCAATTGCTTAATAGGTAAAATATAGCACACTGAATCAATTCTTGAGAATTCCGTCTTTCAAACAATTCTTGGGCCACTCTGTACTCTAAATGGGAATTGTTGGCTTGACTTGCAGGACCATGTGCCAGTTTTAAATGGAAAGGAGATGTTTTCTAATTTGATGCACCTTTCCACCAAAGTAGAGCATCTTTATTAATAGTCCTGTTTTAAAGAGGGAGAAATGGGCCATGGGGACTTCTTTAATCCCACCACAGGTACCCGATTTGTGGAACTACCCTTGCTGGTGCAGCTCACCAAGTCATGCCAATCTGGCCATGACTGATTGTTGCCATGGCTGACAGGCAACCTAGACCTCTAAACTGTCTGTAGGTGCTAAGTGGTTGTTGACTATGGCAACAAGCCACCCCTGCTGAGTTCACATAGCACAACAAGCTGTGTTGCCTAGGGTAATTATACTAATTCCCCCAGCATGCATGGGGGAATTCTACCATTGGCGTGCATGACAGGAGAAATAGACTCAGGCAGCAAAGGGCTTAGTCATCAGATGGGCATTTCTGAAAGGCAAGATCTGCGTAAGGTCCAAGGCCTAAAGGGAAATGAGGTAGCAAAGCAATGCTAGGCTGAGCTCAGGGAACTGGAGGGCAGAGCTGAGATCTACACTGCATCTCCTTCCATTTATGAGGTAGCACAGGACAGATGAGAACGCAGAACATATTCATTTATTTTATTAAATTTATATCCCACTGTTTCCCCCAATGAACTCAGAGTCACTTATACAATTCTCCTGCTGCTGCTCTCTATCTTATCTGCACAACAACCCTGTGACTGGCCCAAAGCCACCCAGTTGGTTCCATGGCTGATCAGGGAGTAGAACTAGACTGCCTGAGTCCCAGTCTGAACCACTACACCATACTGCTCTCCCAACATTTCTCACTCGTGGGGCATACACTGCTGAATGCATGTAGTGCCCATTGTGTCACATGCAAATGCAATTGTGGCAGAAACAGGAGGAGTTGAAATGATAAACTGTGTGGGGAAATAGTTCTTAAAAACAAGAAATCAATTAGCTAGACACTAGTGCGAATAAGTGAAAGAGCAGAGGCTTTGAAAAAAAAAATTAGCAGGGAGAGAAGAGAGACAGTGCTTTATGTCATCCCTCCCCCCATCAGACACCCAGAAGGTGAGGGGCAGGTTGTGCTTTTGCTTGCTGCCACCCTCCCACAAGATGAAGCCAGTAGGACCAACCCCCTTCCTTCCCCCACCTTAACACAAGCAAGCCCCTTTCCCAAGCTGACTTTCCCAGAAATAAGCACCATTACAGTCCATGTGATTTGATTCTGAATAAAGCCATTAAAGATAATGTGGTTTACTTTTGAGTAGACATGTGCTTCAGCAAGTTCTTCCAAGATGACAAAGGCTCAAAAAGGCATTGTAAATGTTATTCTTTTTTCCACAGTTGAAGGGAAAAGTAGCTTTTGCAAGTTAGAGAGAGAGATTGAGAGAAAGAAACTGGGGTGGGAAGTGAGTTCAAAGTTGCTGCTGTTTTGTCAAAGCCCCACCAGCCCCAGGGCAGTGGAATCATGCTTCTCCCAGTCCCGGAACACCACTGCAGGATTAGCATACAGAGATATATATAGCCTAGTGAAAGACTGCAGTATATATAAATGTCTTGATATAAGTGATCCGAAGAAATCCAGGATACAGTGGCAGAACGTTCATGAGGAAGATGGCTCAGGGTGAGCATTATGCGATGTGCCACTGAGTCAGGCATTATGGTTGGGTAGATTGCCTAGTGCAGATTGCGCCATTGTTCCAGAAACAGTTCCACAGAAGTGATTGCTTTGAGGGCTGAGCCTTCAGGGATTTCAGAGATGCCTTGAGAAGTTCTTGGTTATGAACTGAGACTCTCACACAAGGCATGAGGCATTCTGCTTCTTAGGCATGGTCTTCTTTGCCTGGTGGACAGCTAAGCCTAGCAGGGCAGAGGTTATCACCAGTTTAGCTCCTGTGAAATGAGTAATTTGTGACTGCCCACCATGCCCACTGTGGCAGCCATTTTGAGACTGAGCAGGCTCCTCGGCAGCCTTTAAGAGCGGCCATGGCACTTCTCAAAATCCCGAGTGTGCCAGGTAGCCCAAAGAGGCTGGGGACACCTGATACAGGCACTCAGCGGCATGCAGACAAGTTCAGTGAAAACAAATCTAAACTTGGGGTTGGGTCCAGATTAAATTAGCTGCATTTGAATCCCACTGGAATCAGTGTTAAAAGTCTCATCAATCTCGGTGGGGACTGAGTTCAGCTAATTTACCTATCTGGGAATAAAACTGCACAGTGACCCAAATAAAAGCACAATCATAGAAACACAGAAAGTCAGAAGGGGCCTCCTGGGCCAACTAGTCTGACCCCCAGCTCTAGCTGGTTCCACTCATGTCATGACATCATATGTGTAGCTAGGCTGAAATTGTGTGCTCATTACTACACTGTGGGAGGAAATTAAAAGACATTTGATCTGCTTCTAAACAACCTTGAATGAATCTTTCATGTGTTTAAGTTTGATGTTTTCCTGATAGGTTTTGGGCTTTATTTATTTATTTTTTCATGTAACTAGCACAGGGAAAGAGAAGCAATGTTGCGCAGTGGTTAAGAGTGTGGAACTGGGACTCAGGAGATCTGGGTTCTAGTCCTCACTCAGCCCTGAAGCCACCTGGGTGGTTTTAGGCCAGTCACAGGCTCTCAGCCCAACCTACCTCACAGGGTTGTTGCTGTGAGAAGAATGTAAGCCACCTGGAGTTCCCTGAACAGAAAAAAGTGAGATTTCAATAAAATGCATAAATGAATGGTTTGGCTTTGTATTTCCATTTCACTGTCATGCATGTCTAGAGATGTTAGATTTAAAAATACATGATTAAAATGTTTTACATGTGTATCGCTTTTTATATATCTGCCAAGCAGCAGAATTTTAGTAAGGCAGACTCATATGTCAGTAGCTGCTAGAAATGAACATTAAAAAAAAAATCTGCTTTCATTCTTGTCTACCTTTCCATGAAGATCTAGGACTGTGGGGGGTAACTTAGTCATGATAATAGGCAGTCGTCTCTGTGAGCTGGGCTGAAATGGGAATCCTGATCACAGCTGGTCAATGGTACCCACTTCTTCAAACATTTGGGAAATGAAGAGCTATATATCAATGTCTATTTAAGGCACTTGTCAGCACTTGCTGTTGCAGCCTTGCCAGATTGTCAAAATGCCGCAACACTAGGAGAGCCCTGTAATCGTTTCTCTGGCTCCAGGCCTCATGCTTGCGTGCGGTGCAGGGATGGGGCATGTGCCGCTTGTGAATGCTCACCCCAGAGGAGCAAACACTTAGAACTCTAACATGGAGAGTCTCTTTGCATCAGTCTGTGTGCATCGAGGGACTCCCCTTGCCTATTACTGCCATACCCACCGTCTGCTCTCCTCCAGCCTGCTGTAGGGGGCAGTGTGGACACACTCCTAGTTGCTTCTGGGGAACGGAGTAGGGATTTTGCTATGTGCAGAGATGATGTGGTGACTCCTGTTTTATGGGCCAAGGGAACACTCCATCCTCTCTTGCCACTTAATCAGTGGCTACTAGGATGTGGTGCGTGGTGTTAAATAGGTTAAGGCAGCCACAGTGGGGAGCAGCAGGGATGGCACATGGGCACAGTCATTTGTGAGGTGCCAGAGGTGCTCAACTGGTGGAAGGTGATTCCTCTGACTTTTCTATCATTGTGTGCCTGTGCATTGCTAAAAAAAACCCCCATTGTTTTAAATAACAGCCCTGTGCATTTCAAGGAAAAATAGTATCGTTCGAAAACTTTTTGATGATGAAACCATTTAGGACAACCTTCATCATCTACAAACCCACATTTTTCTATTTCTAGTTGTACAAAGTTGTTCTGCTTAACTTAAATGGTAGCATGCAGGTTCTTGGCATAATGCTGTAAACCATGAGACTTTTTGCGCTGCTGTGGTACCACAGGTTGCTAGTTCTCTTTGTGCCAGATGCTTTATGCTGATGTTTCTTGCATTTATGAGACAGCTGTTTTATCACTGCATCTATTTTTCACTATAGGCTTGTTATGGTTGCAAGTTGCCTTGAGAAGGTTCTTGTCCTGAAAGGCAGCCTAGAGACATTTAAAAAGAATGAATAAATTAATATCTCATTGCACAATTTAGCCATTTTTTGATTTTTATGATTCTTGATGAGATTTTATGGCATTTTATTACATTTAATGTATTTTTAATATTCTATTGTAAAGCACCCAATGAGTTTCAGTATAGAAATAAATAAATTATTTTAGCAATTCCTCTTGTAAGTACACAGAAAGAATGCCCTTCAAACAACAGATCCAGACTGTCCAAACCGAATTGTGGCTATCTTGATAAGGCTCATGTGTCACAAAATGAATGCTATTCTCCCCTAGAGAGTTTCAGTCAAAGATTTAGTAGTTCTTAACTCAGTTTTCCTCTAATCCACCTTTACTGGGTTACTCCCAGACTTAACCCAGTCCCAACATCTCCACGCTGCTACTACAGCATCCGCCTTCTATCCCTGCAGTGTGTAGGAAGTGCTTCCCCTTCACCCACTACAGCTTCCTCTTGTGAATGAGCTCTCTGTTCCACTTTTGTGAGCAACAGAATGAGCCGAGCACTACATTATATTAGATGTGGTAAAAATGCTTGAACACGTTCCCTGTAAATGAAAGCTCTGGAATGTTGTAAAGTGCTGCTGCCACACTTTGAAGATGCAATATTATGTATGTTTGGGCAGCAAAATTAAATTAAATTAAATCAAATTAATTAAATTAAGATAAAGGACTTGCAACTCTTAGCATGGCCCATCCAGTCACACTAGCTGGGACATGGTTGGAGTTGCAGGCCATTTTTCTGTGTAAGCGGGATTGTTCCTTTGATAGTGCATCTTTCTTCTCTCTTAGGCTACCTCTGCTCTTCTATACCTTAGCTTCAGATTCCCTGTTTCTAATCCCTCTTTTGAACTTTTCTTCAGTCACCTCATATACCATGGGATTCTTCACACTTACCTTGTTGGTCCTCTGCTCCTTTCCGAACATCCACCATCACTTTCTGTCAACAGCAGGTAGCATTTTTTGGCAGAAGTACACAACACACCTGATTTTGTTGGTTGCTTGATGGCCATAGTCCTGGATTGAGAGCTACACTGATGACTTGGGTTTGTGTGGATGCACACTTGAATAGGAGCAGCGTTGCCATGACCACGTAAGTCTGCTAAGATGGATAGAGACAATATCCCACTGCAGGTGTCAATTTATTCAACAATGCTAGGATGATGGTGTTATATCACCAGTTACTGCTGTGTGATAGATCATGGTTTTTCTTTTGCACACACTGGAACTTTTGTTTAAGTTGTCACAACTGTGCTTCTTGGATTTCATTCCCATTGTCATCTTCGATGTGTATATCTCCCTATTCAAAATGCTGTATAAATTATATTAATGTGATGTGCCATTGTGTTGCATGTTTTGCTCTCTGCTTGATTGGACAGCCATCTGAGTGGGATGGTGTAACGTGGTGTCCTGCAATAGCACGGGGTTGGACTCGATGGCCTTCATGGCTCCTTCCAACTCTTCTAGTCTATGATTCTATGTTGCTTGGTGTGCAGAAGGGCTCAGGTACACTCTAAACCACTTCTAGTTTAAAACCTGTAGGAATTGATGAAGAGGATTTTGCTCAAGATCCTGGAAAACCACTGGTAGAACAGACAATATAGAGCTAGATCAGAAGGGGGGAACCTCAGAAACCAAATTCAGCTCTCCCAGAGGTCATCCACCTGGGTATCTGGTAATTCCAAAAAGTCTGCATTTCCTTAGTGGCCACAGTCCATCTTTCACCAGCCACCTTGTGGTTCAGGTCAAATAACTGGAGAAGGGTTGCTGTCTGTCCTCTACAGAGCACAGTCTTCAGTTTCCAGTGTTATCAGAGGACTATTTTCTATGCTGAAGATATCTTCTGCCTAAAGGGCTGTCCAGTCCAACTCCAGTTTAATGATCGAGGACCCTCAGAAGAAAGAACTGGACCCTGATGTTGTCCACCGGCAGCACCTAGACAACAGACTAAGCAAGGCACACAAGGAACCTGATCATACTCTTCTGTATCATGGTGAGATGCTCTCTATTTCTACTTAAACTATAATTGTTATTTCTAAAAGTTCATTCATACATATAAACTAATATATGCAAGTGCACACCTCTCTTTTTAGTGATAATTTTCCTCTTATTTAGCAGTTCTCACATATCTGTCCTAAATGAGATTAGGTGAACTCCCTTTGGTTACAAAGCCAAGCAAATGGAGCTGCATACATGTGAAATGCAGCCTTCTCCCTAAGCTCACTGTAAACGTTTTCTCCAGTATTTAGACTCCATCAACTCTTCTTTCACCCTTCACTTTCCACTTAGGTCCATAATGAACTTTACATTAAGTACATAATTGTGATAAAATGCATGCAACAGTAATATATAGAGTGAAGAAAAAGGAATGAAGAAAACACAATGGAATCTTTACAGCAGTAATTAAGGAACTGCAACCTTACCTGCCTTCCTACCTGCCTTCCTATAAAATCCCAACACAAAGGGGCAGGAAGGGAAATAAGTCATCTAAAGAAGCACACTGGAAGAGGAAATGAACTTTTCCTCTGCCATCCTTCCAGTGTTTTGATTATCACCCTGCTAATTAAAGCTATAAATCGATCTAGGTGGAAACTGCCCCCTTTGCCACAGCAAGTATCTGCCATGTAGTGGAGATTCTAAATCAGGTCTGTGGTGGAGGCAAAGGATCAAACCCTTTTCTCCTACATCACTGTCAGAATCTTGCCCTGCCCCAGCTGCTAGTTAGCAAAGAACAAGCAAGGACCCAACTGTAACCCCTAAGAAGCTCCTCTGTCTATCAGTGTTACTGAGGACACCTCCTCCTAAGCAGCTGGAATGGCTGTGAACATTCCATAACCTCACAGCAGTGCAGCCAATAGGTACAAGCATGCACATTACAGCAGCTCAATGGGCAGTGTTTAAATATGTGATAGTATTGTATAAAATAGTTTTAGGGCAGCATTATAAGAGATGGCACTTATTTTAGGGAGTGGGTATGGAGTATCTGATACTAAAGCTAAACTCAAAGTGATGGAACAGGAGTAAGTCAATAATTTGCTCTGTTATATTCCCTGTTAGTTGGAAGGTAATGCTTCAGAGAGGTTGAAAAAATCCAATTTTATAAATCTATGGTCTTTGCTATACCTTTACTTTCTTCAGACTTAACAACTACTCTGAGACTTCAGCTTCCTTATCATTAGAAGACTTCATTTTCTGTTGTATCACTTTTTAAAGTAGATGATCATATCACCAAGAAATTTGCCAATGGCAGAGAGAAGGGAACAAAACTGCACATTCCAGGCTTGTTCCATTTACTGTTTTTGGAGAAAGCAACCAGCAGAACATTGCATCTACACTTAGCTTCAGGGAAAGACTGACACAACATAACACTGAGTTAAGTTCCTGGGAGAGATGAGCTAAACTTTATAGCATAAAAAAACAAAACAAAAGAGAAACAAAATATCCATTCTTCTCATCTCAGATTTTAATTATAGCACTGCTGCAGTTATTCGTTTTTAAATCTCTGTACTGTAGTAAGTCAAGGTCACGGGGTCCAGAAAGACTGTTTCTCTGTTCTTTTAAGACATACAAGAAAGCAGATGAGTACAAGGTACCCCTTTCCCTGCCCACTGCTGTAGTGAAAACAGTTGTGTTAGTAGTGGAATTGTTCCCCCTTTTGTGCAACTTTTAAAGGTCTAGGAGTCCTCTAGGCATCTGGACTAAAAGATTGGATGGCATGAATAATGGGAAAGATGTGGATGCTCTTTCTAGAGATGCTGCATGGAATAGCTAGCGGGTACTCAGAAATGTAGGGCGCGTGGACCATGTTCTCTCACTACTAAATACTCTACTCACTTTCAGAGAAGCCTTGATTCTTGGAGTCAACCATACTAAACTTGTTAGTGGTATTTTCCAAGGATGGGAGAGGAGATAGAGGTACCCAGTGGGCTGCCAGTGTGTATAGGAAATATGATGTTACATGTTACAGAGAAGAGAGTAGTAGGCAGTGGGGCTCTTATTGGGGGATAAAAACATGTTTAGAGGGAAGACAGGGAAGAGAAATAATGTGATAATAAATGTGAATGAATGACTGAGATGTTTAATGCCTTCTGGCTGTTAAGCATAAGGAGCCTTCCTTCTGCATGTAGCTCTGTAGATGTAGATTCAGTATTCAGGCCTCAATGGTAATGCAAGCATATATGAAGAAATGTTTGTTTTATCTGGGTCTACTTCTTTCATTGTATGGGGTGCATTTAAGAGATGAATCACAGGATTGTGTGTGCATGTGATTTCAAATCAGGGCTAGATTTCTTTGATTATTCTGAGCATGTGAATTGATTGTTAAGACAAGCATATCAGGGGAACAAAGTGTGTGTTTCTATGCTATACAAAACATTGCAACCCTTATCTGGCTAAGGATAGTTGTGACTGCCATCCCACTGAAAGCAAGGGAACTTAAATGATCCGAGGCTTACTTGTTCTACTGATTTTAGTTGGACTTCTCCCTAAGCATGCAATTTGCAATTTTCATTAAAAAATGGATAGAGAGATGTTGAAATTAATATATAATGTTGCACAGAATGAAAACAACTGGGTAACAAATGTTTAGTAAATTGTAAGTGCTTCTCTGTTGAGAGGACTCTTCAGTTGTGAACTGGCACTGCTTATATTTGCCCTTCAGTCCTCTTGGGGCCAAACTGGATCCCACCACAAACACATGAGGGCTTAAACACAGTTTGGCTGTTAAATGGAGTGAGATGTCATGCTGCAAATGTAAATACAAATAGTATACTATTTAAGGACAATTTTAAATTAGCATAGAGAGCTCATCTTACCAGTTTGGGATTCCAATATTCTGTGATTATATTGTTAAATTGCAAGCAGCATATTTAACATCTGCCAATTATGTTTTATTTAGGCATTTCATTTTAAAACTTGTGCATTTTAATTCAGTTTTTATGTTTAAAATGGGCAGAAATCGTGCCAAGAAACTACAAATCGAATACACTGATCTAGTTCACATTGTTATGCCAGAGGCCCCAGTAAACTGTTGACGTTAACTATACACTCTAAACAATTGTTAAAGTTCTGGAATGAGATTCTGAAATATAACTCTGCTTTCATAAATTTTTATGGTGTCATGAAACAGTGATATCACTATAGCTCAACACCCTTCTTTTAGAGGGGATTTATTTCAGCAGAGAATAGGGATGACCTTGCCATCTTCTATAAGATGATGTGATGGTTAAACCATTTTTACTGTCCACATATGTAGCCTTATGGAAAATGACAAAAGTAGAAAACTTGTGAGTCAGAGATTAAATGAAGCCTTTTTTATAGGACATACCATGGCCTTTTCCATCAACAGGGCATAGATGGATGGAGAGTGTTGCCAGGTTTCCTTGAACAACCTTCCTAAAATATGTCACATAAATTTGTCACTGTACTAGGACCGTGATTGTTTCAGATGCTAATTTTCTGCTGAGTTATACCCATGTCTATACAGGGCAATTTATAGGAGGAAAAATCCCATAAATGGAGGAACTGCTTCATCATGGCTAATGTTTCCACACCTGAAATGAGTTTTTAAAAGTAACTAATTTTATAAACACCTCTGCTGTCCTGGAGGCTTTCTCAAGGTACTGGGTTATTACTTTGCTACCCATAGACTGACTACTTAATTTTTAAGAAAAGTTCCAAAGCTGCACAAAGGTCTATACCTTGCAGTCTGCTACTCTCACTATAGTTGTGGCAAATAGGACTCTAGTATGTTTATGCAGCAGATGGAAGAGGAGAGTGAGTTGTGAAAACTAGGATATCCTGCAAGGTTGCCCTACAGTCATGCAATGATCAACTTAATCAAGTGCATGTTTTTTTCTTATTGGAAGCAATTGTCTACACAAGGTGAAAAGGCCACTGCAAGATTGATAATTCAAGAGACAAATTAGTTAAATGATAATTGCAGCAATAATGTACATAACTTGATCATCTGACTCTGCGCTAAAGAGTCAATGATATAAGCCTATTTATTTGGAAGTCACTCTCTTGGAATATCACTGCTGGAATATCTCATTCTCCAAAATGGAGAACCGGTGCCTGAAGGATTTCTTTCTGTGCAAGCAGCGGCTCATGGCAAGTTTGTACAGAAGGCTGGATGTGGAAGTCCTCTGCTTGATATCAACCAGAGCAGTAATGAACTATTAATTTGCTACCAAGTCCTCTAGAATAGTAAGCATGGTAACATAACAACGTATGTACTTAAGAGCCATGCTGTATCAGAGCAAAGACACATCCCACAATCTCCTCTTATAGTGGCCAACCACATGGCCCAGTGAGAATCCCAAAAGCAGGACATGAGTGCCAAAGCAGCGGTACCTTCCCATGCATTTCCTCCTGCAACCAGCAACCAGAGGAGCTGCTGCCACTGATGCTGGAAGAAATTTATAATAAACATGACTAGTCTCTATTATAACCTTTACATCCATCTAATCATTTAACAATACCCAAGATGGTGGCCATCACCATATCATCTGACAGCAAATACCACAATAGAATTATGTATAAAAACAAAAACAAAAAGTGTGCTTCTTTTTATCTGTCCTGAATCCTCTACCATTCAGTTTCATTGGATGATCCTAAGTTTTAGTATCATGCAAAGTTTCATGTCTCCATCACACACACGTTACCCAGCCTTTTTATGCTAAAAAGTATCATGCCTTGCGACTACTTTTCATAGGAAAGTTACTCCAGCCCCTTGAACCTTTTGGTTGACCCTTTCTGCACTTTTTCCAGCTTTTCAATTTCCTTTTGATAGGATAGGATGTTTTGCAGAGGATAATATATACAATGGTCATAATAACTGCATAGGGAACCACAAGTGCCTGTCTTGGAATGAAATCCTGAGGCTGATATGAAAATATTGCTGCAGAATAAGGAAAAACACCTTTGAAAGATTTCCCTCAATTATCGATGTAATGTACATTGAGAGTAATACTGTATAAGGTGTTTATAGATTCCAACAGACTGTCTGCTTCAGACATGCACAAATCTAAGAGTCTTGATCATGAGTGCTTCGGTGTTGAGAGGGTGGAGCAATTTTGAAATGGCAATGCAAGACTGCAGCTCATTTTGGAAACCAGTTCTGCACTTTTTAAAAGGCATTGCTTTATTAATAGGTGATGAATTCACACTTAAAGGAGCAACTTTAGGAATTCCCCAGTGCAAGAGTCATCAGGCCACCACAGACCCTTACAGACAGTGCTGCGTTCTGGAAGACTGCCCTCCTAATTTTGCAGGTCAGCCTTCATAGTCCCAGCTGTCTTCTATTTGTAAGTATTCTCTGTTTGATGAGCTACTCAGGCCAAGTCTGACATGATTCTAAAAATGGGGCTCAAACCATAAGTTACTATCATAAAGTTAGTACAGGATAGCAGACTGCTTGGACACACAGTTCAGCTGGTGCGTCTACCTTACTGTGGTGAGATAGTTCATATTTCTATTTGTGTTATCATCTGCATATGGGCAGCAATCTGTCCAAATTAGCATATGCAAATGTTATGCAAATTGGTATCTCCTTTTGTCCTCTTTTTTATTATGCACTTTTTCTTTTTTGGTGATGTGTTATTGGTCACCCTAGAGAGACTTCCTGCTGCAGACTTCATTGACTGCAAAGGAAAAGATGCTGTAGGCACAGTAGATATAAATATTCAGGGTGTTTACGTATGGGTTGCTCATGTTGCTGAGCTAGCAATACATGAATTGATAGTTTATAAGAAAAGAAATAAGGTGAGGAATTATAATGAAATATGGTCTGCATTTACGGATTATGATGAGAACTAAATAGAAATGAGGATTTTATGTCTTTTAGGTTTATATAAAGTGTATATGCTATGTTGTGATATGAATACTTATTCTGTTTTAGAACAATTTTATGGAACTATGTGTGTTTTATAAGACTTGAAATAGAATTATTAGTATTAAATTAAAGTGGTCGTTCCCACCTACGACCGCAGTACTGAACAAGAGCAGCTGAAGAGTATGCGGCCGAGGCACATGGGTGAGGCAGTTGTGTTTGTGTGCATGCAGGTGAAAAACTGGATGAGAGTGAGAATTATTGGAAATGCAGCAGCACAGATGAAGACAGTCAAAATCCAGAATGCAGGACACACATTTTACTTGGTGTGAGCAATGGAAGTCTGGAGACTGGCTTTTTCTGGGCCTTATAATTGTAAATCCACTCTATAACAAGAATGCAACCTCTGAAGGCAGGTGGCTTCATATGCCCCCCCGAGTAGTTTTATACCAGTACTTCTTGTAAAATAGGAAAGATCAGACTGAGATGATGGTGACTTGTGGGATATAGATATGAGACGCACGACACATTAACCTTTAATGATGTGGTTAACGACCAGATACTCAGGTGGTAGTTAGGGGTGTGTTTCGCCTACTCTCTTTGGCACCCTTGCTGCACTCCATCCCAGGTCATAAGAATAATCTTTGCCGATCCTTCCTCAGTTTGATTACTGAAATATGGGCATTGTGGAACCGCCCCTTAGTCCTGGCCAAAAAGGACTTGCACAGAACACAGTGGGCCAGCTTTTAGTGAGTTATCAGACAGAAGGGCCACATCTTCCTCGCACTGAAGGACTTCTATCGCTGGATAGTTTTCACATACAAATCAATATCAGATACATCATTTTAAAAACATGTTATTAAAATTCATGGGTGTTTTAATATTACTTTTTATGCTGTCTTAAAATTGCACATAACTACCCATGCATTCTTATTTAAGAAGAAAAACAATACAAAACCAGCCAGATAAGTTTCTTGCAACAAACTTCTGTTCTTGGAGATTCGCATTTGAAGCTACCCCAGTGCTGCAATTAGATACAAGAGGCAATGTAGCCTCTAATTCAAATACACCCGGATCTGAATGAATCTGTCAAGAAGGATAATAGTTCCAGCTCTCTGACATTGTTTAATAGATGAATACTAGATGCTCAAACTATTTAAATCTCTTGCTATATGAGAAAATTTGATTATTTAAAACCTCTTTATCTCCTTTGCAGCAGAATAGCCAGATGTAATTTCAAAGTTGCTCCAGAAATACCAAAATTGCATAGATTCACCACTAAATTTTGATGATGGGAAAATAAAAGTTCAGGAGCAGTACAGGATCAAAGCCCTTAACATGTCAGTCTCGGGGGGTCACCATTAGGCACGTTGCATCTTGCAGAGCCAGAAGAAACTGAGGGAACGAACCAACTAAGCTGAGACACTGGGCCCATTGATTTTAATGGAGGAATTCAGCTCTTACTTAAATCCTTGCCACTGTAATCAAAGCAACATAGAAGTGTTTAATTTTGGATCATGCTGAATGGCTGTTCTGGAGCCAATGGTAAGGCTTGCATCTCATCCTCAACTGCTAAGTAATAATTGCTTTAACAAATAGGTACTGTGCAGTTTCCTAGGGAAAGTGCTTCTTTCCAAGAATAAAATTAATCATCATTCCTAAGGGCACGTGGGCCTGTATATGTTTACCAATGCACTAGTCAACCATCCTGTGCTTGAGGAAGGCTTGGCAACTCTGACATTCATCCTTTCAATCCAGAGAGTGTTGACTGACCTTTACAGAATAAATAAAAGCCAAGGGTGTGTAAATTTATCAAGGTCACCCTTAAAGTTCATGGTGGGGGTGGTGGATAAGATGGAGCCACGCTACTTTGTTTAATTTTCCCTCTCCCCAACCCACCCCCCATGCCTAGACTCAAGAGAAATGTGCTTGACATCCACTTTCCTTAAAGTAAGTTTATCTTTCCCCCCTTTCTTCTTTCAGCTCTACCACTGCTGCCTTTGGGCCAAATGAGATGTGACAAGGAGATGCATCTTCAGATTGGTGCGGCTTGCAAAAATTTGCTGAGACCGAGATGCATTTATCCAACTGTCAGCCTCAGGAGTTCCTCCATGCCCCAGTGCTGTGCTCAGGAAAGAGCCATTGAGATCCTGGGAAAAGTATCTGTCAGGCCCCATTCTGCTTTTTGGGAGTGCTTTCCCTACACACTGGGCCAGCTATGCACTCACTTCCTCTTTTGAGTGTTTGTATCAGTGTGTGTAAGAATTTGCTCTGCATTCAACAGGTTTTTGGTTGCCAACCCAGCTGCTTTAGCACATTTTGCTGTCGCCTTTCTTTGGAGTTGATTGACACACAAGTACACTTGCCAGTCTGTCCACATTTCTCGGAGAGCTCTGTCACTCAGAGCTCGTTAATTGAAGAAAATGTCCTTTGGCCAGGTATTCCGGTTGTCCTGGACTATTCTCTCCTCCTTGGTAATTTCTCTCCTAATGCCCCTTCTTCCAACTTCCCTGTCCAGAACTTCCCGATCCCTGATTTGCTTAGTCCCAGAATCATAGCCCAGCCCTTGTAAGTCCTGTTGTACCCCACAGCCTAGGCTCCTACACACAAAAATCCTAGGTTTAAATGTTGAGTGGGACAATTGAGGTCATTTTCCCCACTATTCAACCTCCATGCACGGATGTTTGCATCATCCATTTCCCCCTATGTTTCATTCGTTTAAAATGAATGACTACCTTGTCCCATAAACAAATGCCTGGGTATTAATATCTTTGGGGAGGACCCTATTGTTAGACCTGCCACCTTCAGTGGTGGTGACAGGAAGGAGGGGCTTCTTGGTGGCTGCCCCAATTTGTGGAGCACCCTGCCAAGGAAGGCTGCCTTTGCTTGCTCTCTGCTCTCCTTCTGCAGGCTGGACAAGGCAATCTAGTCCAGCATGTTGGCTTGTCCGTTGGGCTGCCTGCCATTTGCATTCTATAATGTTCCATGTTTTGTTTGCACTCCAACTGATTTTGTAATCTATTTATTCTTTAATGTTAGCCACACTAAGCACCATTTTCTGGAAAGCTGGGGTACAAATCTAATCAATGAAGTTTTTAGGAAAGTTTGTACATATATCTGGTGCTGAGCTGTCTTCCCATGCCTGGTTTTTTTGTTTTGTTTTTTTTCACCAAGCCTTCCTGGAGAGTGATGGCTTGCTGGCTGTGTACCCTTCCCTTGATTAAAAGCTGCCCCCTTCCCTGTGTTAGCCTAATCAGTAGGCAGCATGTGAGTCTTTTGCCCTCTACCTTTGACTGGATGTAAAAGAAGGATGTGGAGCATTGATCCTCTGAGGCTGGGGGCCCACTGGGAGCTGGGCCTTGTATTACTCTGGATCCTGCCTCCCCTCCCCCCCAGAAAGGAAGAGGCCATCATGAGGCATTCCCTGGCGATGGTTGTATAGGTGCAATGCAGTCGCATCTGTGCAGACGAAATAGTTAAAGACTTAGGTTTGTGTTCTGTTTAAATGCATTTTTCCTTTCCTCTGTCTCCATAAGCAGAGGCATGTTTTTAATATGATTCATTTTTATGTACTTCGTGAACGACCCAGATAGCTTTGGCTATTGGGCAGTATAGAAATAAAACAAGCACACACATTTTATAAAACTTATAAATGTATTTTTCTCATCTAGTGGATGGAAAGTATGTGACTGAGGTTTCTGACCAAGTCCCGGGAAGAGAGTGTTTTTCCCAAACACCTCAGGAACACTGCGAAGGAACTGGGCCTGGGGCCTGGTCATAGGTGGGTGGAAGCTGCTGCAGAGAGAGTCTGGAGGGAAGCCCAACTGCTTCACGTTCCTATATGCACTCATCATTGCCATCCCGGAGTTTGTATAGAGTTCCTTTACCGCCTGATTCCCAAAGTGATTTTTATTCTCTTTTGCTTGATGCAAATTCACCTGCTGTGCATGAAAATTATGCATCTGTACACATTACTGGGACACATCTGATCTCTTCAGGGGAGGCCCTTCTCCTGGCCCCACCTCCTTCGCAGGCCACCTGGGAAGGCAGAAGAGGGTCTTCTCAGTGGTTCCTGAAGGCAAGGAACATCTGCCAGGGAAACAAGATGGGCACCTTCCCTCTTACATTGTCCAAGGCAGGCAAAAACTTTTCTGTTCTGGCAAGCTTTTGAAAATAGTCTGGACCTGTGAGATTGTGCTAGCCTAGCTCTGCTCTTTATATTGCTTTTATTGCTGCTTTAATTTTGGCATTTATATAATTGTAATATTCTGATTGATTTACAAACATTCTAACATTTGTATGCTTCTACTAATGGTTTAATTATTCAAGTCTTTTAATGCAGTAAGCTGCCCTGAGTCCCAGGATTTGGAATAGCAGAATATAAATATAATAATAACAGCTGATTGCAAAAAGCAGCATCAGAAGTTCCCTTAGACTCAAGAATCTCTGAAAATCTGTTTGCATGTGTATGATCAGAGAGGACATCCATGTCCAGTTTCTCCTTAATGGAACAAAATTCTTGATGGAATAAGAAACAGCTCTGAGATCTGAAGAGATCTACTGGTTTATAGACTTATTAATCACACCTGTACAGCGTTAAGTATAGTATAGGCTAGGGTTTCATAGCAACAACTTTAGAGAAAGAACAGATTGACAATATGTATCCATAGTTTGTAACCACAGCTCCTATCATAACTAAATGCATATTGCATCCAGAATGAAAACAGCATCTGCTTCTGCTGTTCATGTCTGAGGCTAGCACCTCCTTTGATAAATGTGTCATAACATTATGCTGCTGAAAAACAAGGTCATAATATTAACACAGACAAACAGATGAACCAAAATAAAGACTACAGCTCAAAATGTGCAAGAGAAGGTTTTAGCCTAGAGAATACTCACTGTTCTATAATGAAATATTTATCACTGATACTTTTATAAAAACACCACATCTAAAAGATTTGTATGACAAAAAGTACCTTGATGAATGCACCACAAAACCTCCATAACACACATGTACTTGAACAAGGGAAGTGCAAGCATGTCTGAACTGCTACATATCAGTGTCTGTTAAAACCACTGGTATTAGTTGAAGCAGCTGCAAAGATTTCCCAGCTCAAAGCCAGAAGCCCTCCCTGCCCCATTGTGACCACAACTAGCATGGATTATGAGCATCTACAGAAGACAAAGCTAAGGGCCAAACATATTGCTATTAATACGTGTACAGCTATGTCTGTTAGTGTGGGAGGTGGTCTGGATTTGGATGCTAGCATGCAAGGAAAGGAGCTCTCAGCCTTTGTCCTGTTCTGGGAGCCGGGTGCCCCCTGCATGCAATGTGCATAGGGGGAAAAGCTCCTCTTGCAGCAAATGGAGATGGTTATCCACACCCTTTCCAAATAGGGTATGGATAACCCCCTGGAATGGGATGCTAGCAAAGAGGGGGATTGCTTTTGTTTTAATATATCTACACTTTGGGGTCCCAATCTGAGTAACAAGAAAGAGCAGCTGTAGCAGCATGCTTTGTATAAAAAAGCAACATGTATTTGGCTCTAAGATCCAGAACTGAGAGAGGAGTCAGAGCAGAGAGGCACAGCATAAGGTTGCGTGTGTCATGGCAGTGACCGAAGCACAGTTTCTGGCCCCCTCCTGTGCCCCCAATTATTCTAGAGAAACATCTGCTTAGCTTTATTAAATGGAAGCAATGAATTAAGTGTACAATTCTTGCAGAAGATATGCATCTCTTGGAAGATGCTTTGTTCCATATTTAACTGTTAGTTAAACTATTTAACTATAAAAAAGATTAGCTTTATTAACCAATTTGAGTTCCTTCCAGCACCATTTTTCTGAAATGTCTAGCTCATGCCATATGTAAGACTGGGATTTCTTACAACATGTATTAAATAAGGTGAATTTCCAAAAAGTCCAGCCACTGAAAGCTAATGGCTTAACCTTGACCACCAAATATCAGTATAAACGGTCTTGCAACACCTCTCTGAAGTCTTGGGTTCTGGGGAAATAGAATTCCTTACTTCAAGGAAGCTCAGTGAGAACACCTCTTCATGTGCATTTCTTGTTTGAAGTTGGTTGGGATATTGCGGAAGGTATTTTTAGTGCATCTGAGGAATCACCACGGTAGAGAAAATACCAGAAAGACAGGACAGCACTTGATATATTTTCTTCAAAGGCAAGTTCAGTGGGAAAGCATTTGGTGCGACTTGCTTTGTAAGTAAAAATCAGAGCACAAGGGTGTGATTCAGGATTGCTCTCAAGGAAGCTGCTCATCTCATTAAGCCTTGCTATCACAGGCAGCCCTCCCCCCCTCCACTCCTCTTTCTTCCTGTACCTCAGTATCAAGAGGCTACACTGGAATATTCACCACACAGTGCTCTCTCACAGTCCCACTGCTTTGTGGGAAGATATCACTATTTCTTGAAAAGCAATAAGTGATCAGAGCTGAGTGTGTGTAGAGCTTTTGATCACAGTGGCTTTGTAGCATTTGCAGTGCTACCAGGTTAACAAATGTAGAGGATACAAGGTTGTGATTCAATATCTCCGACGCATCCATCATGCCATGGAGAGGCAGAGGGCGGAAAAGGCTTTGGCCTGCATTTTAGTTTGTTTTTAATGCTAATGATATCAGCAATCTTCACTAGGTGGGCTGAAGGCAAATGCAAACCTTCTGTTCCCCATTATTTAATGCCATGCACATTAAAACACTGGGATTTCCAAGGCTAACTGGACCACAATAGTTTGAAAACTCCTCTGCAGTGTAGTACAGACATTTTTTAAGAACATGCACAAATCCTTTGATATGTTAAGAACCACTTGGTTGTATGTTGGTTTCTCAGACTAGGGAGAAAGTGAGGTGAAGCCATATTACATCATAGTTCTCTCAGATGATGAAGTTGTAGGCCTTACAGACCTGGAATGTGGGACTCACCATATGACTCCAACCCTCTAAGCAGGCTTTCTCAACCTGGTAACCTCCAGATGCTTTAGATTTCAACTCCTATCAGCCCTAGCCAGCATGTCTTGGTCAGGAATACTGAGAGTTGTAACCCAAAAGATGTAAAGGAGTACCAGAAAGGCTGCCTCAGAGCATTTTTAGCCTTTTTATATCAGAGGATAAGATTTTGGGAGCACTCAGGTCAGTTGGCAGTGGGTACTTCAGCTTATCATGAGGAGAGTTACAGACTCTCCATCTCTGTCTCATAGAAACCATCTAATCTACATCAGTGCTATGTCTCCGTCCACAATTTTCCCCTTCATCTTTCTCTCTTCCCTTCTCTGCATTCTCTAGTGTTTGTAAAACCAAAATTGTCACATCTTCTTGTCACATACTTTCAATTTCCATTCCTGGCCTGCCCTTATTTATATATTTAAAACTTTCGAAAACCACCCTTCACGACCAAATCATGCAAAGACAATTTAAAACAACAATTAGAATAAAATACAAAGATAAAAGCAATGAAAATCTATAAAGCTGGGTGTTAAAATCAGTAAATGAATAGGTATACAGGTAAGTTTTCAACATGTGCTTAAATGCCAGCAAGAGAAGACTGAGGGGAGGTACAATAGGACTCTTAAAGTACTTGAAAGTTTGTCACACGGGGAGGGCCAGAATCTCTTCTCAGTCCTCCCAGAGTGCGTGATACAGACAAATGAGTCCAAGTTACAGGAAGTCAAATTCCACCTGAAGATCAGGAAAAACTTCCTGAATAGCTAGAGTGGCTGATGGCTTTGTTGGTCCCTTCCAACTTTTGATTCTATGATGCCTGTCATAATGCAGCTCGCAGATGGCAGAGAATCCCAAAATCAGGGTGCCGAAACAGAAAAGGTTCTGCCTCTGGTTGCAGTTAGTTGTACCTGTACAAATGATATAACAACCAGGAGAGTTTTTTTAGATCTCTATGAATGGGTGGGTTGATTTGGGAGAAAGTGTAATCTCAAGTAATCCGAATTACAACCAGCTAATGTGGGCAAGGAGTCATATCGTATCTTTCCTCCTCTCAGCTTCCTTGGACAGAAGGATACACCAGAAATCACTCTTTGTGTTTGAAAAGCCTCCTTTTCAACCCTTGCCTGCACATGTGAGTATTAACACTGTGAAGGGGGCAGAGCTACACATGCAAGCACAGTGTAAAAAGAATATATTACCAAAGTTTTTATTTTTATTCCAAACAATTCCCATAAAAATTGATAAAATTTTTTTTGATGATCTAAACACCCAAAGTTCGAGATTTGTATGGAAAAAGAAGAAACCAAGGATTAAATTAAAAATGCTTCAGGAGGCCAAAGGGAATGGGGGTTTTGGTTTTCCTGATTGGATGCTGTATTATCAAGCTTCTGTCTTTACATGGCTAAAAGAATGGATAACCTTAAGAAATAAGAGAATCCTTTATCTTGAAGGGCACGATTTGCAAATGGGATGGCACATTTATATGTGTTATGAGAAGTGTAAGGCACATGGTTGCTTTTTAAACCATTATATTAGAAAGTCATTAAAGTCATTAATGTCAGTGTGGGAAAAGCTAGAGACAAAACTGTACACTAAATTACCAAGAGGGCTTTCACTTATGGAAGCTCTTGTATATCCAAATGTATTGAATTTTGATATGATTGTGAGATATGATGATATTCTGGATAATGATGGAGGATTGAAGCTGAACCAAGAACTTCAAGAGCAGGGAATTAATATTTCTTGGTGGCATAAGGTTCAAATACAATCAAGATATGTTAAAAATTATAAAATGTGGGGGTTTTATAAGGAGTTAACAACATTTGACCATATGATCTTAAAATCAGATGAGAAAATGATTAAAAGATTATATAATTTTCTTTTGGATAGGAGAATGGAAGATGAACAAGTTAAGGAAACTATGATAACATGGGCACAAAATTTTGGATACAATATTGAGCTAAAGAAATGGCAAAAGCTGTGGGAAAGAAATATTAAAGTAACATTAGCAACCTCATATAAAGAAAATCTGTATAAAATCTTCTATAGATGGTATCTGTCACCAAATAGATTACCTAAGATGTTTCCAAACATGTCAAATGGATGTTGGAAATGCAAACATAAACCGGGTACTTTTTATCATATGTGGTGGACCTGTGACAAGGCAAAAAAATACTGAGTTAAAATACACAAATGGCTTG
The DNA here is from genome assembly GCF_004798865.1 of Varanus komodoensis. Taxonomy (NCBI): domain Eukaryota; kingdom Metazoa; phylum Chordata; class Lepidosauria; order Squamata; family Varanidae; genus Varanus; species Varanus komodoensis. Next base: position 2,871,843 of record NW_025335349.1, on the reverse strand, counting down.
AGGATAAAAATCTCTAATATTTAAACCTGAAGTTTTCTTATTAGGCATTGTACCTGATGATGTTGGTAAAAAAGCAATGTATTTGATTCTACATGTAATTACTGCGGCGAGGATTGCATTTGCCCAACATTGGAGGAGTGAGGAACCACCTACCGATGAACTGATTCTAAAAAAGATCTTGGACTGTGCCGAAATGGACAGATTGACTTTGTCTCTGAAGGAGAGAGGATACAGCCTTCGATCAAACTTGGAATTCCTTTTATTATTGGCTAGAGAAATGGGACTATGCATAGACTTAGATATGTGTATGGATTACTATTTAAAAAAAAAGTATGGGGGGCTGACCCAGTAGGTCTGATGCTTTTGATGAATGATGATTTTTAGTTTCTTTTTGTTAGTTAGTAGAAAAATAACAAAACTTACTTTAAAAAAAATAAAAGAAAACCCTGCACAGGATGGCTTCCTTCTTTGAGGCAGACCTGCTGTGCTTTCCAAATTTACAATGAAGCTCTTCGGGGTAGAAATCTTCCCAGGGCAGGTGACTTTATAAGACATGGATGCACAACCTGCAGTCTGTGGCCTTTCCTTGTGCAACCTCCGAGTCTGGCAGTTCAGGTTCCCCCACAGCACCACTAGGCTGCATGGTGGGCAGCAGGGTACAGGGAGTCCTGCTCCTTTGGTTCCAGTACCCATTCTCCTACTGCTAGTGGCAGTGACGGGGATGGCAGCCTCAGCAGCTATCAGTGGGAGCTGGGTGTGGTTTTTACCTCCTCCTCAATCCCTAGCATGGGGATTGAGCACCCTACAGCAAGTAGGGTGGGGAGATGAGTGTGCCTTTATGCATGGGCAGTGCGTGTACACACACACACATGTACATGTGGGCATGTGCAGCCCTTAGTCCCCAGACAACACGACACTGGAGGTGGTTCCCAGTACCAAAAAGTTTGTGCATCCCTGCTACACAGTGGCATCCATGGCATGCCTGACATTACATCAATAATAATGTGACAGTAAATAATAAATAACAGGCCAGGACTCTCAATGCACCAGATGCATCTTGTTAGGAATTTTTTTTTAATGTGAAAGCATGGTAGTTTGAAGAATTCAAAATAACTATTTAGGCTGACAAAAAATATTGCATATACCGAGAAAATATGTTCCCTGCCCCCAGGCACAGCATTACAATATTCATAATTGTCCCAAGTTGCCAAGCTTTGCATTATCCCTGGGAAGGCAGCAGGCAGCTGTATGATCAAGAGGATTAGCAAATGTTATAAAGGAAAAACAGAGCATTAAGTGCCAAGTACACCTTCTGCATTGCTGTTTGCTGTTAACAAGAGATGTAAAAGTCATTCTCAACAGGAACCAATTTTATACTTATTTTATTATGCAGGGAGCTGAGAAAGACCAGTCATAGCAGGAAAATACTGCGAGTGACTGAAAATGAAGGTTAATACTTCTGAGCCATTCTGTATTGTAAAACTGAATGCATAAAGTGTCTTTTCTTTAAAGACTAATGTGTCCCTTTAAAAACGGATCCAATTGAAATGTCAAAAGTGGCTCCTTTGGCATTCTTTGTTCTAGGCTCAATTTAAAATGGAGTTTAGTTTTGATGCATCAAGTAAAAGTCATACCCGAGGTCTGGCTTTCTCAACAAACTGGAAACCAGTGCGGACAAACTATATCAACATGAATTGGTAGAGAAATTCTCTCGGGAGTACAATGCCTTTCCCAGTGTTCAACCATTTTTCTTTTGTATGTATGAAGGTGGTCTTCTCCTTGACCCATTTCCTTGGTATAGCATTTTAAAAACTTCTAAAACTTGATATAGCATTTTGAAAACTTACTAGCATGGTCTGGCTGAGGAAGATTTCTCCACACCCCACCCCCTCATAAAAGGTTATCTCCCCAGCTCAGCTCAGCTACTTTGGTTCATACAGAGCAGTGTCAGACCTTGTAGCATTTGTAGATTTACTCAGTTATGCTACTCTACTGAGTTCAGTGGGCTTAGTGCTGAACTACGTGTTACACTATTATGATTATTACATGGCATTCATATTCTGTATTTCTTCATGAAGAACCCAGAGCACCTTACCTATTTATTTATTTATTTATTTATCGATTTATATCCTGCCTTTTTCCCCAAAGGACTCAAGGCAGCTTACATCATTCTCCTCCTCCATCTTATCCCCACAACAACAATCCTGTGAGGTAGGTTGGGCTGAGAGTCTGTGACTGGCCCAAAGTCACCCA